>NC_057825.1:68993611-69296642 GCF_910594005.1 Cervus elaphus | reverse complement strand
CGTTAGATCTGGGAGTAATATAGGAATCTAAGAAACCAGAAGCTTATAAAGTAAAGGGTGTATATGACCAACAATCAAATGTAGAGTTGTAGATTATGCTATAAATTGAATAAAGGGCTGTCATAGATTTTGTGGTCCATGCATGGATAGAAATATTCAAGAGAGAACAGGTCACAGGTCTGGTGAGAGAGGAATAGGTAGTACAGTATAAATCTCATTACTTAAAGTTACGATCTAACTTTATATAAAGAGTTATAGGAATATCAAATATAATGTGGAAGGGTATAGAGAAGGATGAAGTCAAGGAGAATAAGAAAAATAATGAAACTAAAAGTCGTTAAGGGAATATATGAGGCCATGTTCTGGCATCTGGAGTAGAAACTGATTACTTCATGATGTCATCTGCTTATCTTAAAGCTACCTACTTCATGGCTCTGTGTGCTTCTGGGTTATTTAAAGAAAGCCTCAGTTTAAGGTTTCCATTTGGAATGGACTTTCATTTACAGCAGCATTTATACCTTTTCAGTTGAGAAACATGAATCCAGGTTTGTATCCCATGGAGTTTGACAGCACTATTGATGGTAAAGAGGTTGATATAAGGGTTTTCCCAATATGCTCAAAATTGATTTTCAAATGCTGTCAGCTCCAGAGAACTAAGCCCTAATTTCCAGGATGCAGAGAAGTTTGGCTGAAAAAAACTGGAGGAAGATCAGTCTTATTCTGTTGATAACCACAGTGCATATAGTTAATAAGCCTCTTGTAATTTTAGGATGTCTGAATTGACCAAGATAGAATTTTCAGAAGCCCAGACAGAAAAGGGATTTGCTAAGGATCATTCTGTTATTTTATATAGGGATAGTTGCTATGACCCAGAAAGAGAGACCTAGAGAGCAATCAGGGCTAATGACAAAACCTTAAGCAATAGGAAATTGAATTATTTCATCAATTTGCAAGTTTTAATTTTATTAGTCCATTAAATCTATCATTCCAGATGACTGACAATGATAGAAGCAGCGTCATTTGGGGGAAAGGGAAAGAACTTATTGGATTGCTCACAGGACTACCAAAGAAATGAGTCCCTTGATTAGGTTAAAGAGCCAGTGGAATTCCCCATGAAGGGAACACTTATCCTAACAAGCATTTAGTAACAGTAGTGGAAGTGGTCTTTTTATAAAGGAAAACTTCCAGCCAGTGAGAATATATAGATATGATAATAAGAATATATTAATTTTCATGAAACTTAGGGATATGATAATATAATTACTAATAAGGAAAAAGTCCTGGTGGAAAGGTTTCTTCTCTTGTCCCCACCTTTGCAGGTTTACCAGAATTATATTTTTGAGGTGGAACATGAAGCCACCACTTGTTTCTAATAGGAGTAAAGTTTTCCCATCTTGGTGCAGGAGTTGATTATTTCCTTTCTTGGTGAGTGATTTTATAAAGGTCAGAAACTAAATTTCAGATAAGGGACTAAGGAAAGACCAAGGGGCTATTTGGGTGTTTCCAAGGTACAACTGCTTAGAAAAAACATTCAACTTGTTTCCAATTGGCCTTTCAATGTTCAAAGGCTTTGAGTTGGGAGATTTTAAGTACCTCAACTAGAGGATAAGGTGTAGTCAGAGTATATTTAGAATCTTATCTGATTATGGTGAGGATATAACAACTTTATGACAGTTTAATGTACCCATCAGAGAGTAAATTTGCCTCAGGGGTTTTGTAGCCCATAAGAACTTCTATTAATATCTAAAGTATGGTTATTTTCTTTGGCAATAATAAAGCATCTAAGAAGTCACATAACTACTTTTCATTTTTCATTGGCATTCTAGCTGTTTTCTTAAATCCCCTGATTTCCATAACATACAAAAATAATGTACTACCCCCAAAATATATCTACTGTCTCTATAGATGTTAAATTTCTTAACTTTGACTAAAGATAAAAAGCTCTTGTGAAAGATACTCTCTGCGATTTTGAAAATTTGTAATGTCATATCCTGCTTGAATGTTTCTTTCTAAGGCATAGAGATATGAGCTATCAACAAATGGTATAAGGTCTGGATTTTCAAGGAAGGCTTCCCAAAGGCCAATATGAAAGATGATTGAGACTTGAGTGTTCATAACAGAATTGGGCAGTTATCTTTCAGTTGGGAGAGGGAGGAAGGTGGCAGGACTGAGACTTTAACATGAGTGGATAGTTATGTGGTGGGAGAAAGAAGAATTTCATAACAGGTGAACTGAGAAGTCAAAAAGTGTTGGGTATTTTTAGTTTGGAAAAGTGTCCAAGCTGCATAAGAGACATAAATGTTCGGGGTACAACCTAGCACAAGGTCAACTGTGGTTTAAACTAATTGTGTAGTTTCCACTAGTGCCAGCAATCAAGAAGGGAAAACTTGAGCTGTAGGATTCCAGGTAAGAAGAAAATATCCAGTTGACCTTTGATTTTCATTATATTTTTAAGAAAATACCTCTATAGCATATTTTTCTCTTTTATGAATAAACTGGAAGAAAGCAAAAGAGCAATCAGGAAGCCCTAAGTGGGTTGGATCAATAGGAGACCTTAGGGATTCAAATGATGTTATAGTAGGCAAGTCCCATTTTAGAGGTTCAGACACAAGTGTTTTTTAGTATTGTAATATAAAGGAGATGCTCTAGCAGAGAAGGTAAGAATACACATTCTATAATAGCCCGTCAGTTTCGGAGCTCCTTAATGTTGTCTCTTGGTTCAGATAGGAGACTGTTAACTATGGTCTTTTTTTTTAGTTCTTTTTTAAAACAAATTTATTTATTTTTAATTGAAGGATAACTGCTTTATAGAATTTTGCTGTTTTCTGTCAAAAGTATGGTCTTGATATGATCTTGGGATCAGATTTTTCCTTTGGAGGGAATATTATGACCTAAGTAGTGAACCTGGGGGCAACAGAGCTGAACTTTATCACTTGAGACCTTATGCCCCTTCTTAGAAAAGTCTTTTAATAAGTATTAGAGTTGTAGAGATTTGCTGAATGTCTTAGAACAAAGAAGGAGGTCATCTACATATTGAATAAAGGTTGCATTACAAGGGAAGAGCAACTCTTTTATATTTGCACTTAGTGTTCAGGAAAAATGTGTGATGCCTTCTGTAAATCCCTGGCACTCAAGCGTATTGTTGATTTTCCCATGTTTAAGTAAACAAGTATTGGTAATAAGAATGAAAGGGTATAGTGAAGAAAGTGATGTATAAGCCAACAGTGATAACATGAGTGACATTGGAGAACAGGATGCAAGGATGGTGTACTACATCCATCTTTAAGGACTTTGTCTCCCAGATATGGCCTAAGTCTGTTGTTCCAACAGCCCCAAGTGAGTCAGGAATGTTAATAAACATGTCTTGAATGTAGGGGTTTTTAATGGCTTCAGAGCTATAAAAGGGGTGAGAAAGCTATAAAAGGGAGTTGTCTTTCAGAGCTGTCAGAGATCAAAGATGAGTGGGAGAGGAATCCTATACTTTAAGAAAAGTACCTCAGGTGAACATGAAATATTAAAATTCTAATTAGAAACCAAGTCTCTGCCTATTAGACAAGCTGGTGAAACTTAATAAAAAGCTATGTCAAGCAGCATGAGGCCCAAGGGGTATAGAAAGGAGATAAGGTATAAGACATATGGTGAATTATTTAAATGCACCACAGAGATTGTGTACTCTGAGGCAAAATGGTGGAAAATTGTGAGCTGTCAAATGTGGCTCCATTGTCTACCAGAAAGGTAGAGGGTTCCTCTTTGACTGGAGTCATTATTTCTTCTAATTTACTTAAGAGTATTTGAGGGCAGACAAAAGCAGATCTCTCAGAGGAAAGTCACCAACACTCTGAATTTCTTGTCTTTTTGTACCTCGCATATTCTTTTGGTATCCTTTCCCCAATAGGCATAGTATCTCTACCAAACAGGAAGGACATCAGTGCAGCCTACATTCACACTTAAGGACATTGTCTGCAAGATATGGCCTAAGTCTGTTGTTCTGATAACCCCAAGTGAGTCAGGAATGTGAGTAAAATGTGTAGATTGTTAATGACTTGGGAACTGAAAAAGGGATAAGAAGTTGAGAATGGTCCTAAGGTGAATTTGAGAGTGGTCCTAAGGCATTAGAATAACTTTTCTCAAGTTTCTTAAGTTAGAGAGTCATGAGTTTGTGTTATGTAAACTTAGCTTTGTTAGCCTGTACAGGCATACCTCAGAGATATTGCAGATTTCATTTTAGACTACCACAATAAAACAAATATCACAATCAAATGAGTCAAACAAATTTCGTTTCCCAGTGCATGTAAAAGTTATATTTATACTACACTGTAGTCTCTTAAGTGTGCAATGGCATTACGTCTAAAAAAAAAAGCAATGGATATACCATAATTAAAAAACACTTTATTGCTAAAAAATGCTAGCAATCATTTGAACTTTGAGCAAGTCAAATTTTTTTTGCTGGTAGATGGTCTTTCTTCAGTGTTGATGGCCGTGGACTGATCAGGAACGTGGTTTTCAAAGGCTGGGGCAGTTGTGGCAATTTCTTAAAATAAGACAACAGTGAAATTTGACTCATAGATTGATTCTTTCTTTCATAGATGATTTCTCTGTAGCATGCAATACTATTTGATAACATTTTCCCCACAATAGTACTTCTTTCAAAATTAAAGTCAATCCTCAAACTCTGCCACTGCTTTATTAACTTAGTTTATGCATTATCTAAAGCTTCATTGTCTTATTAACAATCCTCAAAGCATCTTCACCAGGAGTAGTTTCCATCTCAAGAAGCTGTTTTCTTGGCTCATTCATAAGAATCAACTCCTTATCAGTTAAAGTTTTATGATGAGATAAGATTAGTTCTCTTGCTGTTTCCACCACATGTACAATTGCTTCCTCCACTGTAGTCTTGAACCCCTCAAAGTCATCCATGAGGGTTGGAGTCAGCTTCTTGCAAACTCCTGTTAATGTTATTTCAGCTTCATCCCACAAGTCACGCATGTTCTTAATGATATCTCATCAGAAGACCCACTCTGTGGAAGCTAGAGACTTGCAAAAATTCGTTTCTTAAATAATATGACTTAATAGTCAAAATTACTCCTTGATCCATAGTCTGCAGAATGGATGTTGTGTTAGAAGGCATGAAAACAACATGAATCTCACTTACATCTCCTTCAGAGTTCTTGGGTGACCAGATGCATTATCAATTATTGTTGTTCAGTCACTAAGTCAGGTACTGTATGTGACTCCTTGGACTGTTGCATGCCAAGCTTTCTTGCCCTTCGCTATCTCTTGGAGTTTGCTCAGATTCAAGTTCATTGATTTGGTGATGCTATCTAACCAATTCATCTTCTGCCACCTCCTGCTCCTTTTGCCTTCAATATTTCCCAGCATCAGGGTCTTTCCCAATGAGTTGATCTTTGCATCAGGTGGCCAAAGTATTATCAATAAGCAATAATATTTTGAAAGAACTTTTTTTCTGAGCAGTAGGTCTTCACAGTGAGCTTAAAATATTTAGTAAAATGTCATAAACAGATGTGCTGCCATCCAATCTTTGTTATTCCACTTATAGAGCACAGGAAGAGTAGATTTAGCCAAATTTTTAAGACTGTAGGATTTTTTTGAATGGTAAATGAACTTCCACTTAAAGTCATCAGCTCCATTAGCCCCTAACCAGAGTCAGCTTTGAAATGTTAAAGACAGACATTGACTTTTCCTCCCTAGCTATGAAAGTCCTAGATGGCATCTTCTTCCAATAGAAGGCTATTTTATCTACATTGAAAATATGCTGTTTAGGTAGACAGCGTAATTACTTTTCTTAGCTAGATCTTTTGGATAACTTACTGCAGCTTCTATATCAGCATTTGCTGCTTCACCTTTTACTTTTTTGTAATGAAGATGTCTTCTTCCCTTAACCTCATAAACCAATCTCTACCAGCTTCCGCACCTCATTCAGCCTTGCTGAAGATTGTTCATACATGCTCAGTCATGTCCAACTTTTTGTAGCCCCAAGGACTGTAATCCACCAGGCTTCCCTGTCCATGGAATTTTTCAGGCAAGAACAGTGGACTAGGTTTCCATTTCCTGCTCTAGGGGATCTTCCCGACCAAGGGATGGAACCTATGTTTCTTCCATCTGCTTCATTGGCAGGTGGATTTTTTTTTTTTTTTTTAGCCACTGTTCTACCTGGGAAGTCTGAAGTCCATTGTTGAAGACTGGGCCTTGACTTAAAGAAATGTTGCAGCTGGTTTGTGGAGAAGGAAATGGCAACCCACTCCAGTATTCTTGCCTAGAGAATCCCAGGGACAGAGGAACCTGGTGGGCTGCTGTCTATGGGGTCGCACAGGGTCGGACACAACTGAAGTGACTTAGCAGCAGCAGCAGCTGGTTTGATCTTCTATGAAGATTGCTAAAACTTCCTCTATATCAACAGTAGGGCTGTTTCACTTTCTTATCATTCATGTGTTTACTGGAATAGTACTGTTAATTCTGTTCAAGAACTTTTCCTTTGCATCCACAACTTAGCTAACCTGTTGGTTCAAGAGAATTAGCTTTTTGCCTGTTGTGGTTTTTGAAATGTACGCCTCAATAAGCTTACTCACTTCTGGCTTTTGATTTAAAGTGAGAGACATGCAACTCTTCCTTTCCCTCCCTTCCTTCCTTCCCATTATAGGATTCAATATTGTTGTTCTCAGGGAATAGGAAGGCCCAAGGAGAGGGAGAGATAGGGGAGCAGCCAGTCAGTGGAGCAGTCAGAACATACATAGCATTTATGGATCAAGTTCACTGTCTTATATGGGTGCAGTTCTTCTTACCCCAAAACATTACAGTGATAACATCAAAGATCACAGATCACAGATCAGTATAACAAATATAATAATAATGAAAAGATTTGAAACATCACTAGAATTACCAAAATGTGACACAAAGTGAGATAATGCTGTTGGAAAAATGGCATCAATAAACTTGCTCGCAACAGGGCTGCTACAACCTTCAATTTCTAAAATATATGATGCCCACCTGCCAATGAAATGAAATATGCCTATATATCATCATGATGCTGTGTTAAAGCTTGGATTTCGGAGAAAAATTACATTTTACCAATTAATGTGATGTCTTTGAGTAGCCTCTCTTAGTTCTTCATGGAGTCCATTGATAAAGCTGATAAACAAAGCATGTTCCCTGTTATTATCTAGAGTTAGACCTGAACAAGATTTCTGGGTATTTTCTAAACATCTAACAGCTTTTCTCCAATTTCCTTATTTTTGTTATAGGCCTCAGGGGTATTTTGATTTCTCTGTAAATCTTCATTAAGTTTGACTGATTTTGATTTTTCAAACCGTAAAGAGATGTCTCCAGAATCTAAAAGGAGTTGAGTCAACTGATAGAAATCTGAGGGTCCCTAGAGTATGCCCCTAAGATTGACCTTAAGTATGTAGGAATTTTTTCTCTATTTCTACATGATCAGGAAAGTTTTTCATTTTAGCGTACAGGCCAGATTGAAGCGCATGTTAAAAAATAATCTGCTGGAGAGGAAGTAATTTGATCCCTGTAGTTTCTTGCCCTTGGAGTCTTAACATTGTAGGAGCAATAATAAAGTCCCAGGACACTATGGGGAACTGAGAAGCTAGCAAGTCTGGGGTGGGGTCCAGGGATAGAGAATAAATACAAATGAGACAAGAGCAAGGTTGTAGGAGAGACTGGAACATACAGAAGAGCAGAAGAGAAAAGAGTGGAAAATGATGAAGGCAAGGCTGTCTTAGAGCTGGGGGTAAAAGGAATAGCATAGGGAGAAAACAAGCAGTCCTCAAGAGGTTGAGTAGCACAGCTCTCAATAATATAAACTGAGATTGTTGAAGGCCTTGATTGACATTTGACTTAAGGGTAGTTTTTGGCTTCTTCACACCAAAGAAAACAGAAGCAGAACATTATTTAAAGCATATTCTAGACACCCAGGATTCAACAGCTCCCTAAAGGTGGACTGAATGAGGGAGCCTCTCAAGCCCCAGAGTGGCTTTGCAACTCCAAGTTATCCTTAGCAAAACTGCCATTTTTGAAGGTATTGAGCAAAATCAGTGCTACAGTGGTCAAGCGGATAATGAGCTGAAATTAATCTATCCTCAATCTCAGTAGATTAAGAGTTATCCATGGGGTAATAGGATCAAGTAGAGAAAGGAGGCAAGTAATAACAAATCAGTCTTATGCACAGTTTTCATTTGGTAGTCAGAGTCCCTCTTGCAACCTTTCTGGAAGAGCTGAAAGCTCCAATCTGTTTAACCCCTGAGAAAGGAATCAGAAAAAGCAGAGAGGCATCATAAAATAGCTGAAAATTTCACTCTAGAGAGTCAAGTTATAAATTCTCACTGAAAAAGAACCAAGAGGACTTCTGTCCAGTAAGATTCTCACTAAAACAAAAAAGAACCATGAGAAGTCTTGCTCAAATAGAGAAGGACAGAAAGAAGTCAGTTTAATGGAATTAAAGCATCCCAATTATGCTAATACAGAAAAATGTCCAGAACACTGGATTAGGAGCTGTGACTCACCACAGAGTCCCCTAGCCATGAAGGACACAGAGGTCTGAGAAGTCAGCAAGAACACCAGGGTAAAGACTGCAGGGTGGAAGAGTGGTCAGCTCTCCACCCATATTGTGGCACCAGAAGCTGTCAAATTAAAAACAAACCCAGATTTAGAGAGAGGTTTTATTCAGAAGAAATACTACGGTCATAGGGAGAATGCTCCAATCTCAGAAATCTCTCATCTCACAGTCAAACAGGGAAAACTCTTTGGTTTTTAGGATAAAGGAAGGGCAAGCAGAGATTCTCAGACTCTTAAGGGGAAGCTGGATAGACAAAGAGAAGTGGCCAATGAGTCTACTAAAGGAAAGGGTCTTGCCTTAAACAGTCGATTCCCAGTAGAAGCTGAGAAGAGGGACAGATTCCACTTTCTTGGAACTTTATTATACTTGAGAATTTGAAAATTCAATGACCTGGAGGAAGGAGAGAAGCCTGACTAAATTTGGTCAGGACAAAGCAGAAGGTAAGAAATGACAATTACAAACATTTGGTGGTCTCTATAAACATTTCTCCTTTGTTTATGTGTGACAGGCTCTCTAGAACAAGGGTCAGAAAACATTTTTTTGTTTTGTTTTGGTAAAAGAGAAGATAGTAAATGATTTAGAGTTTGTGGCCACATGGTCTCAGTTGCAACTCTGCCGTTACAGCTTGAAAGCAGCTACAGACCTGCCTAAGAAATGGGGTGGAATGTACTGTAACATTACTTCATTCACAAAACAGGAGCCTGGCCAGACATGGCCCTTGACCATGTTTTGCCAACTCATGCAGTTAGGTGTCATGCATGTTAGGAATTGAATTTCCTGAAATATGAGAAAAAACACAAATAATAGCTACTTAAATACCCTTCCTGGTAATATCAACTTAAGGCCACATCTATCTGCAAGGGAGTTTGAGGGATATAGGTATTGAGCAAAGCATATCACTCCTAAATATATTTTTATTTGTAATTTAGAAACAAATACAAGCAATTTCTCATTTAAATTTATTTATTTTGCCTGGTATAACAACAGGAGCCTACTATATGAAAGTTGATTCAGACTTCATAATTATCTGTATTAATTTAACTGGTTTATATAAAACTAGTCTATAATTAAGCTTATCTTAAAATAGAAACATAAAATGTTCCTGAAAGTCTTTTTTATTTTGCTGTATTCATTATAGCATTTGACATGGAGTCTGAGAGAATGGGAGTTGATTTAATGGATTTTAAAAAGCACTGGTCTTCCTCTAAATTACGATGATCAAAGATAAGTAGGCCTTAACCAAAAGGGAGTTTCAAATCCTGAGGATTTCGCTTGAAATGTTTGAACTGAGACTGTAAGCATTTATAAACTGCCTTTCAAATATTTTTGGACTGAGAGAACATTTAAAAGTTCCATGGAATCATAATTCAGGGCATGAAAGGGCAGCATATGTCTGTTTTCCTCACCAAGAATAAGCTGTTTGGAATTTCACTGGTTCATCTCCTAAAGCCATCTTTTTTGCTCATTTACACATTTCTGCATAGAGACAATTCATTCTTTGGATTTGAAAGTCTCCTATTCTTAACTAGTTCAGCCATTTGTATTCTAGTCAGTGTCAGAATGTGAGAAATCCCCCTTGAGCACTCCTCTAGTCTTTTCAAGGCCAATCTTATCTTTACAAACATTTCTTGATCTGCTTTATCATCCTACGCTGGAGAAGATGGATTTGATTTTTTTTTCTTTTTAGTTAAACATTGTGCTTGGTTTAAAATAGCACACTGAGATAATGCTATACTGTTTAATCTTCTGTTCTTTTTACATTCTTTTATTCCTTGAGTTCTTACTCGTTTTAATTTGTTTTGCTGCATTGCCTCTCTTTGACTTTGCCATATATCTCTTTATTAAAAGTATTTAGAGTTTAGAACTTCCATACCAGTGATTGAAAAGATTTTTTTTTTCAGACTAACTTAAAAAATGGTTAAGTAATTACCAGCAACTACCTCCTACCCCAGCTTTAACAGTTATATCTGTTTCTTTTTGTGATTTTGAGGGTAGATTCATTTATTTTAGGGCCTCCCTGGTGACAGACCATAAACACTCATTTCTCTTACTCCTAATATTAAAAACCATTCTTTGTCTAATCGTCATCAATAACCTTATTTTAATAAAAATATATATATTATTCATCAGGGGGCAATAAGAAGAATTAATTTTTACCCTCATTCTGTATAGGCTGTAAGCCCCTTCCTCTGGCCTTTAGTCTGAACTAAAATTAAATAACTAAATGTGGAACATTAAGCTGCAGTACTTAATATGTGTTCATGATATCTTGATTTGTCTTGCCCAATTTTCTTCAGCTTCTGTAGAGTTTCTTCTAAATGCTGTAGAATGTCTCAATGACATTTCTAGAGTTTCATATTTTCATTTGCATTATATTCCCCTTCAAGGACTGCAAAACAGAAAACTGTACTTATCAGTCAGCTAATTTTTTTAATGTCCTATTGTATTTTCACTTATTAACACGATTTGGTTTCTACGTGATGTCATCAAACAATAGTATGTTAATGTATTTAAGCAGTTGGCTGATATCATCCGTAAGTTCTCCATAATATATCTGCTCACATCTCATTTGTAGTTCCATTTTCTTATACCTAAGGAATAACATATCTGAGGGAAATAGAATGAAAAGTCAGGAACAAGTAGCAAGCATGTAGTTGGATTTCAAAGATTATTAAGTTCCAGTTTGACTATTTTTATGAAACACCTGCTGTTGACTAAAAATTGTTAGCAAATTTGATCTCTGGTTCTTCTGCCTTTTCTAAATCCAGTTTGAACATCTGGAAGTTCACGGTTCACTTACTGCTAAAGTCTGGCTTGGAGAATTTTGAGCATTACTATTGCTAGTGTGTGAGATGAGTACAATTGTGCGGTAGCTTGAACATTCTTTGACATTGCCTTTTTTTGGGATTGGGCTTCCCTGCTGGCTCAGACGGTGAAGCATCTGTCTGCAATGCTGGAGACCCAGGTTCGCTCCCTGGGTCAGGAAGATCCCCTGGAGATGGAAATGGCAACCCACTCCAGTACTCTTGCCTGGAAAATCCCATGGACAGAGGAGCCTGGTAGGCTACAGTCCGTGTGGTCGCAAAGAGTCAGACACGACTGAGCAATTTTACTTTACTTCTTTGGGATTGGAATGAAAACTGACCTTTTCCAGTCCTGTGACCGCTGCTTAGTTTCCAAATTTCATGAAGGGGGAGTTCAATACAATCAAGCACTCATTTTACAAAAGGCAGTCTAAGTACCTTAGTACTTAGTACTAGTACTAAGTACAGTTTTCTGTTTTGCAGTTCTTGAAGGGGAATATAATGCAAATGAAAATATGAAACTCTAGAAATGTCATTGAGACATTCTACAGCATTTCTACTAGTCACAGGGATCTGATGTCATCATGAAGGGATTTAGTACTTTTCTAGGTATCTTATATCTAGGAGATACAAGAAATGGAATCATGAAATTAGTTCCTGTAAATATCCAGCTGTCTAAAGACCTGTCCCACCAGATTCCCTGGAGCATAGAATGCCTCACGCCACCCTGAATTCCCTCAGGGGGCATTGAAGGTTAACAGCTGTAAGGGCATATGGCAAATGCCTTTATTGCTTGATTTCTGGCAGTGCTCTTGGCAAATGCCAATTTATGGTTGACACCTGTAAATGGGAGTATTACAATTATATGCTTATTGAACAATATGCATTTCCTCATACACCTTGGAATGTATAGAATGCAGCCTTGATAACTCTTGTTTTGAATCCTCAAAGATACCTGATTCCTTGATTTGAAATAAATTTCCGTGGATTTCAGGATCAGTGTGATATTCTAGTTAATATACTTTTTAAAGTCATTTTCAAATAAAGAAGCTCATAATTTTTCTTTCTCTTCATCTTATGCAGTTTCTGTTCTTTACAAAGATACATTTCAATAAATTGTTTGGCTAATACTTTCTCATCGTGATTACTGGCTACTGTTATTCAGTCTTTGCATATCCTCACTGTGTAATACATTCTTTAGTTTTGCCTCTTCTCTTCTATATCCAGATATCTTCTTGACTGAAAAAATACTTTCTAGCCTACCCCAATGCCCCCTACCTCCACGGTTAGCAAAGTGTTTCACTCTAGCTAGCTTTTTACATAGTCTGATATTCCAAGGATAGAAATCTCTCAGATCTTACCTGTTAGTCTCCCATAATTCTCAATAAAATTCATCAAAACATTAATTTAGTAATTCATGACTACATTGCCAAAAAGATGTAATCTAGTTGGGACAGAAGTTGTAAATTAAACAATTAGTGTAGCAGTATATAGTCTATGATAAACTACAAACTATAGAATATAAATAATATAAGGGTAAATACAAATTTAAAAAGAAAAAAAGAGAAAGGGATACCCCCCTTCCCTAGAGCATTTATTTTAGAAAACTTACAATTGTAAGTTCTTTCTCTGTCTTTTTGAACCGTATGTAAATCTTTTGAAAAGTAAACTAAACCTCTTGCCAGCTTTAAGACCCAGGAATATTTTTCTCAAGAACTTGGGAGCCACTTCTTCGAAATGTCATTTTGGAGAAAGAGCCCATATATCCCAGTTTCTATGAGGAGTAGGAACTTATCTTCAGTAGGTCTCTCCTGTAATAACAATCTGAGAGGTTCATTTTTCATTTTAATAAAGTCAGTTAACTAATGTATATGATCACTCCAGTTATCAGGTGATTTTAGGATGAACTATGTGTGACCAATGTTGCTGTCAAGTGCTTCTACTTGAAGACTATTATTTATCTTGAAAATATGTATGTAGTAAGTTGTAGCTGCTAAAGTTATAAAGGGGTGAAACTTTTGTCTCTGTGATCTTTTTAGCAGATTGACTATGGTATAGGTCATATTCTGGTTTAAGGCTTGCATGCTCAGTCACTTCAGTCATGCCCGACTCTTTTTGACCCCATGGACTCCCCATGGAGACCTCCAGGCCCCTCTGTCCATGGGGATTCTCCAGGCAAGGATACTGGAGTGGGTTCCCATTTCCTACTCCAGGGAATCTTCCCAACCTAGGGATTGAACCAACGTCTCTTATGTCTCTTGCATTGGCGGGTGGGTTCTTTACCACTAGCACCACATGGGAGATACCAAGGGGACATTTCATGCAAAGATGGGCTCAATAAAGGACAGAAATGCTATGGACCTAACCGCAGAAGATATTAAGAAGAGGTGGCAAGAATACACAGAAGAACTGTACAAAAAGATCTTTACGACCCAGATAATCATGACAGTGTGATCACTCACCTAGAGCCAGATGTCCTGGAATGCGAAGTCAAGTGGGCCTTAGGAAGTATCACTACAAACAAAGCTAGTGGAGGTGATGGAATTCCAGCTGAGCCATTTCAAATCCTAATAGATGATGCTGTGAAAGTGCTGCACTCAATATGCCAGCAAATTTGGAAAATGCAGCAGTGGCCAAAGGACTGGAAAAGGTCAGTTTTCATTCCAATCCCAAAGAAAGGCAATGCCAAAGAATGCTCAAACTACTGCACAATTGCACTCATCTCACACGTTAGCAGAGTAATGCTCAAAATTCTCCAAGCCAGGCTTCAACAATACGTGAACTGTGAAGTTCCAGATGTTCAAGCTGGTTTTAGTAAAGGCAGAGGAACCAGAGATCAAATTGCCAACATCTGCTGGATCATCAAAAAATCAAGAGAGTTCCAGTAAAACATCCATTTCTGCTTTATTGACTATGCCAAAGCCTTTGACTATGTGGATCACAATAAACTGTGGAAAATTCTGAAAGAGATGGGAATACCAGACCACCTGACCTACCTCTTGAGAAATCTGCATGCAGGTCAGGAAGAAACAGTTAGAACTAGACATGGATCAAAAGTCTGGTTCCAACTAGGAAAAGAAGTACATCAAGGCTGTATATTGTCACCCTGCTTATTTAACTTATATGCAGAGTACATCATGAGAAACACTGGGCTGGATGAAGCACAAGCTAGAATCAAGATTGCTGGGAGAAACATCAATAACCTCAGATATGCAGATGACACCACCCTTATGGCAGAGAGTGAAGAAGAACTAAAGAGACTCTTGTTGAAAGTGAAAAAGTTGGCTTAAAGCTCAACTTTCAGAAAACTAAGATCATGGCATCTGATCCCATCACTTCATGGGAAATAGATGGAGAAACAGTGGAAATAGTGGCAGACTTTATTTTGGGGGGCTCCAAAATCACTGCAGATGGTGACTGCAGCCATGAGATTAGAAGATGCTTACTCCTTGGGAGAAAAGTTATGACCAACCTAGACAGCATATTAAAAAGCAGAGACATCACTTTGCCAACAAAGGTCATCTAGTCAAGGCTATTGTTTTTCTGATAGCCATGTACAGATGTGAGAGTTGGACTATAAAGAAAGCTGAGCGCTGAAGAATTGATGCTTTTGAACTGTGGTGTTGGAGAAGACTGTTGAGAGTCCCTTGGACTGCAAGCAGATCCAACCAGTCCATCCTAAAGGAAATCAGTCCTGAATATTCATTGGAAGGGCTAATGTTAAAGCTGAAACTCCAATACTTTCACCACCTGATTCGAAGAGCTGACTCAATTGAAAAGACCCTGGTGCTGAGAAAGATTGAAAGTGGGAAGAGACGGGGAAGACAGAGGTTGAGATTGTTGGATTGCATCACCGACTCAATGGACATGAGTTTGAGTAAATTCCATGAGTTGGTGATGGACAGGAAGGCCTGGTGTGCTGCAGTCCATGGGGTCACAAAGAGTCAGACACGACTGAGTGACTGAACTGAACTGACAAAGCAGAAACAGACTCACAGACATAGAAAACAGACTCATGATTGGCAAGAAGGATGGGAGGGAGAGATGGACTGGGAGTTGGGTTTACTAGATACAAATTATTACATATAGAATGGATATACAAAATCTTACTGTATAGCATAGGGAGCTATATCCAAACTCCTAATAAACCATAATGGAAAAGAATATGAAAAAGAGTGTATATATATGTATAACTGAGACAATTTGCTCTACAGCAGAAAGCAGCACAATATTACAAATCAAGTATACTTTTAGTTTTTTTTTTTAAAGGAAAAAAAATGGTGCCAGATGATCATTGATTTTTAAAGCATCCTTAATACTTTTGTATTAATATGTGGTTGGCAGTGTGAAGTATCTCCTTTCTATGTTGTAAGCTCTAAATTGTGAAGTGTTATTTGGAATCCTTTGTCCACTCTTTTGCTAGATTTTCTTTTCATTGACTTACAAGATTTATGTGTATGTGTGCTCAGTTGCCAGGTCATGTTCAACTCTTTGTGATGCAATGGGCTGTACCACCAGGCTCTTCAGTGGTGTTTTCCAGGCAGAAATACTGTAGTGGGTTGCCATTTCCTTCTCCAGGGGATCCTCCTGACCCAGGGATTGAACCCACATCGCCTGTGTCTTCAGCATTGTCAGACTCTACCACTGAGCCACCTGGGAAGATTTCTAGGATTTATAGGAAAACTTTGATCCTTTATTTAGACCTTAAAATAGGATTACAAACACTGTATACATTATGTTTTTTGACATATACATTTTAGATATCCTCTTTCATTCTGCAGCTAGTACTTTTATTCTATTAATGTAGACATTAGAGGGAAAAAATTCCTTCATTTTAATAATTTCCAGTTTTTTTCATTTTTTCCAGCATGAATGCCACTTTCCTTGTATACTGTTTATGAAATCTTTCCTTATTTCAAATTCACAGATCTTTTATGCTATCTTTTAAAACTTTCTTGCTTATCTTACACATTTAGATCTGAAATTCGTCTGGAATTTATGTTTGTGTATGATGTGTAGTAGGAATTCAGAGAGCTATTTTTCCTTTATGGCTTTCTGTTTGACACAGAACCATATATGGAAAGGAGGGAGGGGGCTTCCCTGATAGCTCAGTTGATAAAGAATCTGCCTGCAATGCAGGAGACCCCCGGAGGATGAGATGGTTTGATGGCATCACCGACTCAATGGACTTGAGTTTGAGATGGACAGGGAGACCTGGCATGCTGCAGTCCACGGGGTTCCAAAGAGTTGGACACAACTGAGCAACTAAACTGAACTGAACTGAGCTGAACCCACAACTTATAAGTTTTGTTGTATTAAACTTTTCTGCTTTTCTTAAGTTTTCTTTTTTGTTTCCTTCACATTATCTTCCCATTTCTCACACTCAGTATGTAACCAAACATATAGTAATCCACCTGACATTTAATAAACAGAGAAAAACCTGCTATAACACAAAAACTCTTGAAATAAAATTAGGAAAAAAAATCTCCAAACTTACATATCATGGATAAATTTGACCTACTGTTAAGAAAATATCAAACTGAATCTCTTGTGAACAGGCATCTTAATGATGCTCGTATTTTCCACTTCTAGGTCTGGTTCATAAAATAGTTATAATCCAACAGCAATCTCTCTCTCTTTCCCTCTTTCTCTTGCCCTCACTAATATTGGGTTGGCCAAAAAATTTTCTTGTGTTTTTCTGTAAAATCTTATGGAAGTACATGTATGTTATGTTATCTATCCATCTAATCTCTATGTAAGGTCTATATGGCATACTACTTTTAAGTGTATATCTTGTAATTATATATACATATACACATATGTACATGTACAAAACCCTTTAACCACCCCCAAAAAGATAAGGAATATTTCTGGTACTTCATAAATTTTCACTGTGTACTTTGCCAGTTTATACTCCCTTCAGTGTATGTACCATGACTATCAGCTTGTTTTATTTCTTTGACTTTTTTGTATCTGGCTAATTTCACTCAGTATTACATTCATGAAGTAGAGCATGTTGCTGCAGGTACTAGAGTTTGATCTTTTTTAATTCCTGGGTAGTGTTTCATTAAATGAGTGTCACTATTTCATGTTACCTGAGAATAAGCCCCTATTTGTTTATTTTTTTCACCTGTTGACAGGCATTTTGTTATTTCTAGTTTGGGGATTTGTGAATAAAGCTGCTGTGAACATTCCTTGGCAAGTCTTTTATTTGACATATATATTTATTTCTCTCAGGTATGCAACTAGGAGTAAAACTACTGGATCACAGAATAGACATATATTTAGTTATAGTAGAAACTTCCAAGTTGACATGCCTTCTACCACTCTAGAAGAAATCCATCTGTTATCTTCCCAGCACTTAAGATAAGTGTTCACTACCCAATTAATATCTACAAAGTGAATACACTTGTATAACTGTCACCTAGATTAATATGAAGACTATTATCAGTACCCTAAAGACCTTCACCAATTCTAGATCTACTTACTGCCCTACTCAAGGTAATCTTTAGTTTTATTTCAACTGTTAGAGTTCATTTTGCAGTTTTTAAACTTTATGCCTATTGAATTATTTAGTATGTAATATTTTTTATTTTAGAGTCTGACTTTCAAAATTATTTCTGTAATATTAAGCCATGCAGTTTCATTTAATATCATGTTTTCTTTACTATATAATGTTCCATTTAATTAATATATATATGTATATATATATATATATACATATATATATATATATACACACACACAATAATTTATACAGTTTACTGAGAGACATTTACATGTTTCCAATTCAGGACTTTCATTAATAATTCTGAAATGACCATTATTAGCCATATATATTATACTTTTTATTTTGTTCTGCAGGTCTCCAGCATTCTTCACTTTTTCAATTGTTCTTCTTTTTAAATTAATATATTTTATTTTTTAGAATGGTTTTAGACTTATAGAAATATTGACCAAATAATACAGAATTTTATATATCACTTTTCTCCTATTATTAACATATTGCATTACTGTAGTACATGTTTTTTCATTTGATAAACCAACATTGATATATTATTAATAAATACTTGACATTAAGGATCACTTTATGTTGTATATTTTCTGGGTTCAAACAAGAGCATATTGTCATATATCCACTATTGCATAAATACAGAATAATTTTATCACCCTAAAAATTCTCTGTACTTTACCTATTTATGCCTCTTCTACTTTCAGCAAATCCCCAAAACTGCTGATTCTCTAATTATCTCCATAGTCTGCCTTTCCCAGATTGTCATATAGTTGGAATCACACAATATGTAGCCTTCTCTGATTGACTTCTTTCACTCAGAAATATGCATTTTAAGTTACTCTATTTCTTTTCATGGCTTGATAGATCATTTTTTTAATTGCTCAGGGATATTCCATTATATATGTAGTGAAGTTTATCTATTGACCTGTTTTAAAAAATGTTTTCTTACAGCTTTTTAAATAGAGTTATTATAAATATTTTTTTATGAAAAACAAGCATAAATTTTCAATTCAGTTGAGTAAATAGCTAGGAGATGATTTCTAGATTGCATGATAAGAGTGTATTATATATTTATCTTAGCAAGAAATTTTGGAGTTCTCTTTTCAAGTGGTTGCATGATTTTGTATTCCAATCAGCAAAGAATAAGAATCCCTGTTGCTCTGTATCCTCTACCCTCACTGGCATTTGGTATTGTAATTTTTTTGAATTTTTGCCATTTTTAATAAATATGTAGTACTATCACATTGTTTTAATTTACAATTCCCTAATTATATGATCATAATAAATATATAATGTGGTAAATGTTGAGAATTTTTTCATATGCTATTTTACATTTGCATATCTTCTTTGGTGAGGTCTCTGTCATTGCCCATTTTTTAATTGACTTGTTTGTTTTCTTATTGTTGAGTTTTAAGAATTCTTTTTGTATTTTGGATACAAGTCCTTTATCTAGGAGATATTTTCATCCAGTCCATGACTTTTCTTTTTATTCCTGTAACAGTATCTTCCAGAAGTTATATAATTTTGAGTTATACATTTAGATCTATCATTCATTTTATGTTAATCTTTATGGAAACTGTCAGATCTATGTCTAGAACATGTGTTTTTGGATATGAATGAATGCTCAGTTGTTCTTTCTCCTCTGTATCACCATTGCTCTTGTGTCAAAAAGCAGTTGACAACATTTGTGTGAACCTATCGCAAATACCTATCTCTCCTGTTCCATTGATCTGTTTGTCTATTATTTCATAAATGTCATGTTATTTTGATTATTGAAGCTTTATAGTCATCTTAAAGTCAGATAGAGTCAGTTCTCCACCTTCATGGATTCTTTTAAATATTATTTTGTCTAATCTTGGTCTTGTGCCTTTCCAAATAAATTTCAGAATCAGTTTGTTGATTTTCACAAAACAACTTGCAGGGATTTTGGCTGAGATTTCATTGAATCCATAGATCACTTGGGAAGAATTTAAATCTGAACAATATTTAGTTTCCTATCCATTTACATGGTCTATTTTTCCATTTATTTAGATCCTCTTTATTTAATTGGTGTTTTATAGATTTCCTCATATAGATCCTGTATGTATTTTGTAACATACTTATACCTTAGTATTTCATTTCTGTTTGCAGATGTTTTTATTTCAATTTCTGATTTTTAATTGCTGATATGTCAGAACCAATTGAATTCTGTATATTAACCTTGTATGCTGTAACCTTGCTACAACCACTTAGTTGTAACCACTTAGTTACAATACTCTAGTTCCAGGAGTATTTTTGCTCATTATTTGTGATTTTTTAATACAGGATCATGTCATATGTGAACAAAGAGAACTTTATTTACTTTTTCTGTTAAGCATATCTTTTATTTCCTTTTAATGTTTTATTGTATTAGCTAGGACTTCCAGTGTGGGATATTATCATGAAGCATTTTTGGATGTTGTCAAGTGCATTTTATATATATATAGTTATTCCTTTTTAGCCTATTGATGTTATGAATTACATTATGTGATTTTTCAGTGTTGAAACTGCATTATTGGAAAAGTCAACTTGGTTATGTTGTATAATTATTTTTATACATTTTTGGATTTAACTTCATGGAAGATATTAGTTCTGTTATATACCCTACTTGTACTGTCTCATCTTTGTCTGATTTTGATACTAGAATAATGCTTGTCTCATTCAATTCAGTTAGAAACTCCTCCCTCTGCTTTTGTTTCTGGAAGAGACTACAGAAAACTATAATTCATTTCAAGGTGTCTTCCTTAAATGTTTGGTGTTATTCACCATTGGAGCCATTTGATCATACTGCTTCCTTTTTGAGAAGGCTATTAATTATTCACTCAACTCCTTTAATAAATATGTACCTATTTAGATGATGTATTACTCCTTATGTAAGTATTTTCAGCAGTTCTGATTTTCATGTTTGTCTGATATTTTGGGTGTGGTGGTAGACAGAAATGATGACTTCCAACCTGTTTACATGTTGGGGCTGAAACCTGGAATCAGTCCCCCCCACCACTTTTTTTTTTTTTTTTTAAGATTGCATACTTACTGCTGCAGGTCACCAACTCTTTTTTCTGGCACCTCCATTTTATTGTTAGGTCCATCTAGTGAATACTTTATTTAGATATTGTGTATTTTAGTTCCAGAATTTCCCTTTGGCTCTTTGCTTCTCTGGTGGCTCAGAAAGCAAAGAATCCGCCTGCAATGCAGGAGATCTGGGTTCAATCACTGGGTTGGTAAGATGATCTGAAGAAGGGAATGGCTCCACACTCCAGGATTTTTGCCTGGAGAATCCCGTGGATAGAGGAGCCTCGCTGTCTGAAGTCCATAGTGTCACACAGAGTTGTACATGACTGAAGCAGATGAGCACACACGCATAATAACAGCAATAAAGAGCGAGTCAAAGAAACAGTTCCAACATGGAGTCAGAATTGTTTTTTCACTGCAAAAATTCTCACACTCAAGGATTTCTTCTCTGTGTTCTAGTAAACTGTAGATGACCGAGAGCAAAGGAGGTAACGGACAGGATGTTTTGAAATCTCAGAAACTCGTCCTTCTACCACTGTCTTTTCTTGTTTTCCCTCTAGCACAGTTAGTTTTGTTACCCTCTAGTCCCTCCTCCTATTCCTTTCAATGATTATTCTGGTTTTTTTATCTTGTCTGAGATAGAACAATTAAACAGTGATACCCTGAGGTAATTTAGGGAAGAGAGAAAAAGGAGCAGCAATAATGCTCTTCTTTTTCTTAGTTCCCTGTTGGTGCATTTGGCCCTCTTTTAGTACAGGACCACACTAAACCTACCACCTTCTGCTTCTCTAGGAGTTCCTAGAGGTTTTAATGTTCCAAGATCTGTCAACTTCCCTCTTGCTTTTGTGGCATCTCCAAGGTTAAGCTCTGGGAAAGGAGCCAGACTCCTGTACTTCTTTCTTTTCCATCTTGTCAGGAAACAGAATTTAGAGACATTTTATTTCCAGAGATCTTTCTTTGTTTATTTTAAATAAAATGCCCCACACGTCCACTGAGGCAGCTTGAAAGTTAAATCTGAAAAATAGGGCAATTAGGAAGAAAAACAAAACTTTTTGAACAGGAACAGAGAGAAAAAAATTCACCCAGCCTAAAGAGGAGCTGATAGATATGCTTAAGCACAGAATTTGACTCTATTTTCTATGAAAGTGAAAGTGAAAGTCCCTTTCAACTCTTTGTAACCCCATGGACTTTATAGTCCATGGAATTCTCCCGGCCAGAATACTGGAGTGGGTAGCCATTCGTTTCTCCAGGGTAAACTTCCCAACCTAGGGATTGAAACTACGTCTCTTGCATTGCAGGCAGATTCTTTACTACTAGCTGAGCCATGAGGGAAGCTAACTCTATTTTCTATAAGCTTATCAAATTGGCTAAACTGCCTGTATTTCATAGGCATAAATCCATTTTATGAAATGCAAAAAGGCAAAATGGTTATCTGAGGAGGCCCTACAAAGAGCTGAGAAAAGAAGAGAAGTGAAAGCAAAAGAGAAAAGGAAAGATACACCCACCTGAATGCAGACTTCCCAATAATAGCAAGGAGAGATAAGAAAGCTTTCCTAACTGAATATGAAAAGAAATAGAGGAAAATATCAGAATGGGAAAGACTAGAAATCTCGTCAAGAAAATTAGATTCCAAGGGAACATTTCATGTAAAGATGGGCACAATAAAGGACAGAAGCTTGGAGAATCCCAGGGACAGGGGAGCCTGGTGGGCTGCCATCTATGGGGTCGCACAGAGTCGGACACGACTGAAGCGACTTAGCAGCAGCAACAGAAAGTGAAGTCGCTCAGTCGTGTCCAACTCTTTGCGACCCCATGGACTGTAGTCTGCCAGGCTTCTCCATCCATGGGATTTTCCAGCCAAGAATACTGGAGTGGGTTGCCATTTCCTTCTCCAGGGAATCTTCCTGACCCAGGGATCTAACCCAGGTCTCCCACACTGCAGGCAGATTCTTTACCATCTGAGCCAGCAGGGCAGAAGTTATTAAGAAGATGTGGCAAGAATACACAGAAAAATTATACAAAAAAAGATCTTCATGACCGAGATAACCATGATGGTATGAGCACTCATGTAGAGCCAGACATCTTGGAGTGCTAAGTCCAGTGGGCCTTACGAAGAATTACTGTGAACAAAGCTAGTGAAGATGATGGAATTCCAGCTGAGCTATTTCAAACCATATGCTGTTAATGTGCTGCACTCAATATGCCAGCAAATTTGGAAAACTTGGCAGTGGCCCCAGGACTGGTCAAGGTCAGTTTTCATTCCAGTACCAGAGAAGGGCAATGCCAAAAATGTTCAAACTCCTGCATGATTGCACTCATTTCACATGCTAGCAAAGTAATGCTCAAAATTCTCTAAGTTAGGCTTCAATAGTATGTGAACTGAGAAATTTCAGATGGTCAAGCTAGATTTAGAAAAGGCAGAAGACCAGAGATCAAATTGCAACATCCGTTGGATCATAGAAAAAGCAAGAGAATTCCAGAAAAACATATATTTCTGCTTCATTGACTATGCCAAAGCCTTTGACTGTGTGAAAGTGAAAGTCCCTCAGTGGTGTCCAAGTCTTTGTGAACCAATAGATAGTCCATGGAATTCTCCAGGTCATAATGCTGGAGTGAGTAGCCTTTCCCTTTCCCAGGGGATCTTTTCAACCCAGGTATCAAACCCAGGTTGCCCACATTGCAGGTGGATTCTTTACCAGCTGACTGTGTGGATAACAAAAAACTGGAAAACTCTTAAAGATAATTTTCCTCACCTGCCTCCTGAGAAACCTGTGTGTAGATCAAGAAGCAGCAGTTAGAACCAGACACGGAACAGTGGATTGGTTCAAAACTGGGAAAGGAGTACATCAATGCTGTATATTGTCAACCTGTTTATTTAACTTCTATGCAGAGTACCTCATGAAAAATGCTGGGTTGTACAAGCTGGAATCAAGCACAAACTGGAATCAAGATTGCCGAGAGAAATATCAATAATCTCATATGACACCATCCTAGTGGCAGAAAGTGAAGAGGAAATAAAGAACCTCTTGAAGCAGGTGAAAGAGGAAAGTGAAAAAGGTGGTTTAAAACTCAACATTCAAAACTAAGATCATGGCATTCGGTCCCATCACTTCATGGCAAATAGATGGGGAAAAAATGGAAACAGTGACAGACATTTTCTTGGGCTCCAAAATCACTGTAGATGGTGACTGCAGCCATGAAATTAAAAGACACCTGATCCTTGGAAGAAAGCTATGACAAGCCTAGATAGCATATTAAAAAGCAAAGAGATTACATTACCAACAAAAGTCCATCTAGTTAAAGCTATGGTTTTTCCAGTAGTCATGTATGGATGTGAGAGTTGGACTATAAGGAAAGTTGAGTGCTGAAGAATTGATGCTTTTGAACTGTGGAGCTGGAGACGACTCTCAAGAGTCCCTTGGACTGCAAAGAGATCAAACCAGTCAATCCTAAAGGAAATCAGTCCTGAATATTCATTCATTGGAAGGACTGATGCTGAAACTGAAGCTCCAATACTTTGGTCACCTGATGGGAAGAGCTGACTCGTTAGAAAAGACCCTGCCTGATGCTGGGAAATATTGAAGGCAAGAGAAGGGGACAGTGGTGTATGAGATGTTTGGATGGCATCACTCACTCAATGGATACAAGTTTGAGCAAGCTCAGGAGACACTGAATGACAGGAAAGCCTGGCATGTTGCAATCCATGGATTTGCAAAGAGTCAGACATGACTGAATGAACGAACAACAGCATAAATCCATTTGCAGGGACGTATTTTCCAAGAGATTTTCTAAATTTCCCTAGCATTTAATCCTGGACTGTAACCACCAAAATCACCCTTTTTTTTTTCTTCCTGAAGATTCTAAATGCTTTGAGTAACATGATTCTAGGTTCTTTTTGGCAAATTACTGATCTGAGACATGACTGTTATTTATTCCAGAATGGAAAGCATGTGTTTTAAGATTTTCTAGATATTTTCTGAATCCCTTGCTTTTTTCCATACCATTTTTTAATGAATTCAGCAAGTTATTGTAGTAGGAGAAAAATGACATGAGTGGTTCTCCAATAACCTACCACACTTGAAGGAACTGAATTTATGAAAATGCTAAATCCATATGTCCCATAAATTAATTGTTTTCAAGATTGCAAGTTTCCTTACAAAAATGTTCTCCTAATCAGACAATAGAAAGAGGTATAGCTTCAACAATTTGGTGAAGGCATGACCACCATTATGGCAAAAGGCACAAAACATCTGTTTAAGGAGGATTTGTATTATTTTGTCTAAGTCTCTTTGGAAAATAGGGTCTAAATCAAAGACAATGGGATTTCCTCACTAGGATCTGATGTATGTGATCTAATCACAAAGGAAATAAATCAGCTCCTCATCCCAAACTGAGGCTTACCTTTAATTTTCTTTTCTTCTTCTTTTTTTTTTTTTTACAAAATCATACTCTGAAAACCATCAAATTGTGTGTGTGGAAAATATGCTAACCACAGAAAGTTCTGTAAATGCTTCTGTCTAATGCATGAAAATTATTTGCATTGTGAGTGTGGTCAGTGCACCACATATGAAGCCGCCAATGAGGTTGTAGACCGATAGGTAAATGGCTGAAGGCACTAGACTTCCAAAGCAGATCAACTACAAATTTTTATTCCCTGAGAAAATGTTAGGTTAAAAGAATGCACCAAGTTCAAAGGAGTAAAACTGAAGAAACCATTTCTATTTTCTTTATACACTAAAAAGATCACAGTTAATAGCTATGTACATGTAGCAAGACTGCTGTTTCTACTAGCCGAAGAAGCAGGAGATGTTTTTATATTAAGATTTCAGTGAATACAGAGAGAATACCTCCATCTCCACCCATTCTCATTCTTGCCACCTAAAAGTTCGCTATAATCAACCTAAAAGTTCGCTGTAAGCAACTATTTCTTCTGCTATGAACCCATCCATAATGGTAATGTTACCCCGGGAAATGTGACTGTCAACTGTTTCCAAGTACAAGTCCTTCTTTCTTTGGTCGTTTTACTTTACCATAAATTGTTAGTTGTGTCTTAACCATAACAGACTACAAATGACTTCAAGAAAGGAACCTTGTTTACTTTCTTCACTAACTCTCTGAGAACACAGTATCTGGATCAGATTACATGCTTATGAAGCATTTGGAAAAAAATAATAGGGAAGAATGACTATGTGATGCCCCACAATGTTAGTTGAACAAAAGTCTGATAAATGAATTCAAAGACAATTTGTATTATATTTTTCCCTATGAAAACATTTTAAAATATTGATACAAACAGATGAAGAAAGAATATAAGTTCCTTAATGTTTATTTCCATAGCCTTTGATAGTCTAGAAAAATAGTTTACAATATAAATATTATATGAGCTACATATGTTATTATTTTAAATTTTATAATGTCCACATTTACTAAGTAAGAAGATAGGAAATTAATTTTAATAATATATTTATTAACCCCCTATATACAAAATAGTAACACATAATCAATGCAAAATCAATATAAATGTCATTAATGAGACATTATAATATATACTTTCATCATACTAGGTCTTTCACATCTGTTGTGTGTTTTACACTCTAACACATCTCAAAAACCACTTCTGACTATCATCTGCCATATTGAATAAAGAAGGTATAGAGTAACATTTTTTAATCTTAAATGTTCATAATACACTCTTGAGGGTTTTATAAAAATTCAAATTCTTATGCACTAAATGGGCTGGTGTGGAGGTTATACTTTTCTAATGACTTCTTAGGTAATGCTGATGCTGTTGGTCCATGGACCACACTTTGAGTAGGTAAAACATAAATTTCTCAATAGCAAGACAGAGAAATAAAATGCAATAAATTGTCAGAATTATAGAAAGACTCAGTCAAAGCCTCTCTCTATATTTGTATACTCATAGTCTATTTGACATTTCTTCTTGGATGAATAATAAATATCTCAAATTTGATATGGATGGTTTATTAAGCTGTTGCCCACAAAGGGTAACTGAAGCTTAATCACACTGGGGACCCTCTGAGGAACCGGAGGAACTGTGTAGCATCTATCTCAGTAGTTCTGACCATAAGGGAATATTTTGCACTTCTTAAAGAACTGCAGTGGTTTTGTATGAAATGTTTACTGAGAGTGGTGAAAATAATTTAAATCAAGTTAAAATTAGAAAGCAAGAAATTGTAGTTTTAAGGAAGTATATTTAATTTTCTTGCTGATTGTTACATATTTTTTTTTATTGCTTAGAGCTTTTCATTTGTCCAAAACATTCATATTTTTTATATTTTGTTGACATGTAGATGAGTTTGAAAACCCATGTGTTCACAGACCTTTCACAGAGTACATCTTTTATCCTGTCACCATTTCCTTGTTTCATTACTGTGTTTCTCCTAAACTCCATCTATTGTATATGTAGAAGGCATATAAATACCATTTATGTAAGTGAATCAGTAGGTGACATTTTCATCAGTCATAGTTTGTGATTACATTTGGTCTCTCTTACTAAAACAACTTACTCAAATACTCGAAGAAAAGAAACTAGAATACACAAAGGGCTTTAAAACAGTTCAGTTCAGCTCAGTCACTCAGTTGTATCCGACTCTTTGTGACCCCATGAACCGCAGCACGCCAGGCCTCCCTGTCCATCACCAGCTCCCGAAGTTTACCCAAACTCATATCCATTGAGTATATGATTCCATCCAACCATCTCATCCTCTGTCGTCCCCTTCTCCTCTTGCCCTCAATCTTTCCCAGCATCAGGGTCTTTTCAAATGAGTCAGCTCTTTGCATCAAGTGGCCAAGGTATTGGAGTTTCAGCTTCAGCATCAGTCCTTCCAATGAACACCCAGGACTGATCTCCTTTAGGAGGGACTAGTTGGATCTCCTTGCAGTCCAAGGGACTCTCAAGAGTCTTCTCCAACACCACAGTTCAAAAACATCAATTCATTGGCACTCAGTTTTCTTTATAGTCCAACTCTCACATCTGTACATGACTGCTGGAAAAACCATAGCCTTGACTAGACGGACCTTTGTTGGCAAAGTAATGTCTCTGCTTTTTAATATGCTATCTAGTTTGGTCATAACTTTCCTTCCAAGGAGTAAGCGTCTTTTAATTACATGGCTGCAATCACCATCTGCAGTGATTTTGGAGCCCCCCAAAAATAAAATCTGCCACTGTTTCCCCATCTATTTGCCATAACGTGATGGGACCAGATGCCATGATATTAGTTTTCTGAATGTTGAACTTTAAGTCAACTTTTTCACTCTCCTCTTTCACTTTCATCAAGATGCTGTTTAGTTCTTCTTCACTTTCTGCCATAAGGGTGGTGTCATCTGCATATCTGAGATTATTGATATTTCTCCCGGCAATCTTGATTCCAGCTTGTGCTTCATCCAGCCCAGCGTTTCTCATGATGTACTCTGCATATAAATTAAATAAGCAGGGTGACAATATACAGCCTTGACATACTCCTTTTCCTATTTGGAACCAGTCTGTTGTTTCATGTCCAGTTCTAACTGTTGCTTCCTGACCTGCATGCAGATTTCTTATGAGGTGGGTCAGGTGGTCTGGTATTCCCATCTTTTTCAGAATTTTCCACAGTTTATTGTGATCTACACAATCAAAGTCTTTGGCATAGTGAATAAAGCATAAATAGATGTTTTACTGGAACTCTCTTGATTTTTCGATGATCCAGCAGATGTTGGCAATTTGATCTCTGATTCCTCTGCCTTTTCTAAAACCAGCTTGAACATCTGGAAGTTCATGGCTCATGTATTGCTGAAGCCTGGCTTGGAGAATTTTGAGCATTACTCTGCTAGCGTGTGAGATGAGTGCAATTGTGTGGTAGTTTGAGCATTCTTTGGGATTGCCTTTCTTAGGGATTGGAATTAAAACTGACCTTTTCCAGTCCTGCAGCCACTGTTGAGTTTTCCAAATTTGCTGGCATATTGAGTGCAGCACTTTCACAGCATCATCTATTAGGATTTGAAATAGCTCAACTGGAATTCCATCACCTCCTCTATCTTTGTTTGTAGTGATGCTTCCTAAGGCCTACTTGACTTCAGATTTAAAACAGTAGATATTATTTAAAAGCAGATAATCATCAGAAAGTAATAGAATAGGCAAAAGATAAGTGACTCACAGATTATAAGTGATCACAGCTCATATTCTCTAAAGAAAAGGATAAGCAATTGCATTAATGTTGCAAAATGTTATTTATATTCAGTTGTTCTAAGTGTTACATGTATCTTGGTGTACTTCTTGAATTATTCTAGATATACAGATAAAGAAAAGAACACAAAACATATTATAAATAAGACTCTGCAGTTCAGGCAACTTATAAACTTGTTTTATATAAATTAAATAAATAATAACATGAATTGATATAAATTCATATGGATTTAATCACAGTATATGCAGTTAAAAGTCTTCTTTTCAATGGGATTGTCTTATTACCAATAAGATAAAGTCATTTCAGCTGTATTCACAACAGTCAAGATATGAAAGTAACCTAGGCATCCAGTGATAAAGAAGATATACTGCTTATACACAGTGGAATATTACTCAGACATAAAGGAGAACAAAATTTTGTCATTTGTGGTCATTTTGTCATTTTTTCTAAGTCCACTCATCCCTTATGCTAAGGGAAACTAGTCAGACAGAGAAAGACAAATACTGTATGATCTCACTTATATGTGGAGTCTAAAAAAAAACAAATGAGCAAACAAAGCAAAAACAGACTCATAGACACAAAGAACTATGTATGAGTGGTTGGCAGAGTGGAGGGGGTAGGTAGATTGGAAAAGAAGAAATGGGGATTAAGAGGTACAGCTTCCAGCTATAAAATAAGTTTTAGGAATGTATTGTACAGCAAGGGAATATAGTCAATAATATTGTAATAACTATACATGACAGATGCTAATTGACATCATAGTGATCATTTTGTAATGTATAAAATATCAAATCACAATTTTGTATACTTAAAACTAATCTCATATTGTATGTCAATTATAATTCAATAAAAAAAAATAAAAATGAAATTGAGAAGAAATGTGGATCTACTCCTGTACCTCACCAACAGACTTAGAAAACCTGTGAAAATATTTCAGTTTGGATTGCTGCCTGTATCTATCTACCTGAAACAACTCTTAACAATAATTTTTTTAAAGTTCTTTATTTAGTTCTTGATAAGAAAACTTTTCTATTTATTTTTAAGTTGATATTCAAAGAAATATGTAAAAAGAATAGATCATAAAACAAGAGGTTAGGAGCACATATTACTTAATTTTGGTCTTAACACATGTTTGACCTATAGGAATAATTTTAAATATCTTCAGTAAAGCCAGAGAATGGCTACAATAGTCACTCCAGTGATTCAACTGTAGTCATTCTAGCTATTCATCTTGTAACCATTCTAGTTGTTTATTTGTGGTCCATTCAGAAGGGAAAATGAAAATATGCCATGACACCCTCAAGTAGTTTGAAAGATGGATATGGGTATGAATAGGAAGCTAAAAATATTTAAAAAATGAACTCTTCAGAACAATGTAGCTATGTTGTTCACCAATTTTCAGAGGTTCCAAAATGACTATCTGAAACCTTATTTAAAATTATAATTATTTAGTTAATTATTAACTAAATAAACCCTGCTGCCTTGTTTTATGGGAAATATACAGAGAATATTAGAATTAAAAAAGACTTCAAGGATCATCTTTTCTAGCTAACTCATTATAACAGGTTAAAAAACAGGACCTGAAAAAGTGATTGATACTGCATTCCATAGTCACTACATTTAACAAAAATTTTATCAAAACCCTTAACTCTTAATCTCTCCCATTTATCTGTATCTCCTTTTGACTATATGGTAATCATTTAGATCTTCACATTAGCTCTAACTGTAACATTATTTTAGTATTTTATTCCTAAAAAAATAAGAAAAAATTTGAATCACTTTATGTGAGCATTCAAGAAAAATTGAGTTTGGTTCCGTCATTTTCAAGCTGATGAAATTCTTGCCAAGTTGTGAAAAAAATATAAATTCCACAGTGTTGTGCTCCCTCAGAAGTACTAGATTGCATCTAAAAAAGTAGTATTTACTACATTGTAAACCCTGTGATTCCAAACGTTTTCATAACACACACATATATACACACACTGACACGTATATTTGGTTTTTTACTTATACAACTATCATGTGATGAACTATTAGATCAAGAGAAGAAAAGTATATGGGAATTACTAAATTGGTATTCCTCAACTTCAAGTCCACACATCTATATTCTTCTTCGATGCTAGCGCAGGGTCTGAAAACCAAATGTCTCCTTTACCAGCTGGATGGGGAATACGTGTAAATCTATTGCTGATTCATGTCAATGTATGACAAAACCCACTGAAAAAATAAATAAATTAATTAAAAAAAATAAATAAAAAAAATAAATTCTGTCAATAGGGGGTGCTAGAGAGAGACCGGATGACTGGGAAAGGGTTAAAGATGTGGGGTTTTTTATTTTTTTTAATTAATTTATTTTTTATTGAAAGATATCTCTATATGTGTTTGCTTATTTTTGTTAGTTTCCTCTTGCTTACAGCACCTCTTCCGTGGTTCTTGCTCCTGGTGGAGACAGCTGGTTCCAGTTGCAGCAGGTAGATTGCAGTTTCTCTGTCATTCCTAGTAGCGGTGCCTCACATGCCTTTAGAGACAGAAGCACCCTAAGACCTACAACTCTTACCTCTAAGGTCTGAGTCTCATCTCTGTTTGAGTCATTCTCCTAGCTCCTCATTCATCAGCAGGGAAACACCTCCTTCTCAGAGGTCTAGGCCAACCCCAGCTGCTTCCCTTTTAAGGATGAGTAGTTGCTTTCTGTACTTACAATTTCTGTAAAAGTTCAGAGTTTCTTGGTTTTTTTTTTTCTTATTTCTAGTTTTCCATACCTAACTAGATAAATATTTATATTAGCGTTTTTCTCTGCTGCAATAACTGCTGTGCTTTCTGTTTTGCTGACTGAACTTTGACAGATACAGAAATAAAAACTTGACAGTGATCGAGGACCTAGCATTCATCAGGCCTCACTGATAAATTACTTACTTTTCAAATTTTCTCTGGTATACATAGTAATTTCACTATTCTTCCTCCTCCTAACAGCTTTATTGAGATATAATTGATATATAAAAACTGCATATATTTAAAGTATACAAGCTGATGAGTTTGGACACCCCCCTATATATGTATATATATATAGGCTTCCCTGGTGGCTCAGATGGTAAAGAATCTACCTGTAATGCAATGCAGGAGAGCTGGGTTCAATCCCTGGGTTGGGAAGATCTCCTGGAGAGGGGAGTGGCTACCCACTCCAATATTCTTGCCTGGAAAATTCCATGAATAGAAGAGCCTGGCAGACTACAGTCCATGGGATCACAAGAGTTAGACATGACTAAGCGACTCACACATACACACACACATGAAAGCATTACCACTAGTAAGTAATGGGCATATTCATCACTCGAAAAGTGTCCTTGTGCCCTTTTAGAGTTCCATTTCGCTTTGCTCTGTTTTGCTCTGTTCTCTGTTGTTTTATGCGTATGTGTGAATGTTGTTTTAGAATACTTAACATGAGATCTGTACTCTTAATAAATTTTTAAGTGCCAAAACAGTGCCATAATTATGGGCACTATGTTGTATAGCAGACAATATATACATGCAGTATTACTCAACTTTATGTTTCTGTTGTTTAGTCACTCCATTATGCCCAACTCTTTTGCAACACCATGGACTATAGCCTGTCAGGCTCCTGTGTCCATGGAATTCTCCAGGCAAATATACTGCAGTGCATTGCCATTCCCTTCTGCAAGGAATCTTCCTGACTCAGGGATCAAACCTGCATCTCCTGCATTAGCAGGCAGATTCTTTATCACTAAGCCACAAGGGAAGCTCATTCAACCTTCTAAAAAGGAGCAAATCCTGCCATTTTTGACAATATGGGTGAATATGGAGGACATTATGTTAAGTGAAATAAGTCAGTCACGTAAAGACAAGTATTATATGATCCTACTTAAGCAGAGAATAGAATGGTGGTTGCTAGAGGGTGAGGGAACAGAGAAATGGGAGGTTGTTCAAAAATTTAAGGAGACAGTTACATAAAATAATAACTACTATTCTCTTTCAATGGAGAAGAAATTTCAGGATTACAAACCTTGAGTAAATTTCTCTAGTCATAAATAGTAATTGGAACTCCCTGAAGTGAGAAGATAATAGGAATATCACGACTTTCACTATCTTTGAAAGATTACTTGAGAAATGATAATAATGATAACCAACACAATGATATTTACTTGGAGTTAGATATCTTCTAGATGCTTAACACTTAATTATTAGTAGTAAATGACACATATTAACTCATTTAATCCTCAAAACAACTCTTTGAGATAACACTGTCATTATAACTAGGTTGCGGAGGAGAAAACTAAAAATTCAAACCAGGCAGACTGGCTTTTCTGTATGTGTTTGGACTCTTCAGTATGTTCTTCCTTGGAAGGAAAGACAGTAGCATGAATATACATAAGGATAAGCTTGTCAATGTTGCAAACAGGAAGTTTAAATTCCTGCAACCATTTTCTTTTCCATAATTAGCTTCCTGTTATTTCTCTCCATCAACTTCTTCTCTCCCACCCCACTCCTAGTCTAATATTGTTACATATATTCTTCTCATACTAATTATCTTTGAGTAATTCCACATATTAAGAAGTTATTTAAGACATTTAACACTAACCCAGCTCTCCAAATTTTTCTGCCCTGCTTTACAACAGGTACCATGCAAGACTTTCTTCAAATGTTATCTGTGCAAGCCTGGGCCTGTATTTGGTACTTCAGTGTCTCTGTCTTAAATGCCTTTCTTCTGTCAGGACGATTATTTGTTTATATAATAACCAATCATAAGAATCCTGATTAAGAAGTTTTTCCTGACTGAAAAGCCCACACAGATTCATTTCAACTCTTGAATTTTTAAATCATTTATTGCCTTTACTATGAGCTTCCATAGTGGCTCAGACAAAGACTGCCTGAAATGAATTTGCCTTTAATGCAGGAGACCCGGGTTCGATCCCTGTGTCAGGAGGATCCCCTGGAGAAGGGAATGGCAACCCACTCTAGCATACTTGCCTAGAGAATTCCATGGACACGGGAGCCTGACAGGCTATAGTCCATGGTGCTGCGAAGAGTCCGACATGACTGAGAGATTAACACTATCACTTTTTCATTGCCTTTATTGTAGAAACTTATTGTAGGCCACCTTATTTTTTTACACTTTCTTTTTATACAAGTTTCATGTCATTTTAAACTAGATTGTAAACTCCATGAGGCCAGAGATCATGTCATACATTTATTTATGTACTGGTAGTTTTAATAATTAGCATATGGTCTTATACACAAGCATTGACAAATACATGTTTATTGTTGAAAAAATGGTAAGAATCATACAAGAATCCCAAATCTTCTACTCTTTTGGAATAGGAGTCTAAACTTAGAGAAAGAAAGCAATTCTAGAAATGAAAAGTATATATAAGTAATTTTTCACCACACGTATCCCTAAGAATACTATAAAATCTATTACCCTCCTCCTAAAAGGAAAATTATAGTACATTTTTTAAAAGTTTAAAAATCCAAGAAATTGGAAATAATTTTATTTCCACAGGAGTGAATAATGAATGGATTAAGAACTCCTAAAGCACAAACACATAAAGCCTATTCCAAGACATGTCATATTGCCAAAAGTCATTCACAGTATACTGTGGTTTTTAAGAGGACAGATGCACTATTCAAACATTCTTGAGTCCATATCCCTTCTTCAGGGGATCTTCCTGACCCAGGGATTGAACCCAGGTCTCCTGAATTGCCAGCAGAATCTTTACCATCTGAACCACCAGGGAAGCCAATATCTTAGCTCAGCTACTGGCTAACTGCAATAGTAAAACATTTATGTGCTCTAAATGGACTTTATTAAAGGGTGATAAATATAGTAAGTATTATATCTACCTCATAATATTATTTTGAAGATTATACGAGATGATCTGTAAAAGTGGTTAACATAGTACCAACACTCAGGAAATACTCAGTTGCTAGTAATTATTTGTTCTCTGTATTAAAGAAATAAAACAATCTAGGGTGCTGTGTCACAGTCAGACCAAAATCGTTTGTAATGAAAATTGCAAACAATGTGTAATAATTGCAGTATTAAGTGGAAGGGATTATTCCTATGGTCTCTCAACCCCAAAGTTAGTAGCAGTGATGGCTATGAAATTTCATATTCAAAAGAGAACTGCTTTACACTATTAGATAGCTAAGCTGATCTATCCTCTCGCTCTCTTCCACAGTATTTAATAGAGAACTGATGCTTTATTAGAAATGGTGGAGGTTTAGAAATGTACAGGCCTGTAGAGCACTGTTAGTTCCCTATCCCGTCCCCTTTTGGGTAAGAAAAGATGGGACTCTTACCTCTACCACGTGAGAGAGTTACCCAAGATATCCACTGAAAGAAGGGAGTTTCCTTCTTCTTCTCTTGCTGCATTCCATGACAAATTCTCAACCATCCTGTGCTGTGATATCCAGATAGTGTGTGACACAATCCTTTAAAAACTTGACTGCAATCTTTTGGAGTTTGAAAAGTTTGAGGCTAATATCTCCCTCTCAACTGGAAAAGTCTGGAGACAGGAGGCAAATTCAGGACAATAGCAGGCAAGGAAGAAAAGGAGTAGCTATATAATCAAGTTCATCCAGTTGGGTACACTTCAAATTTTTAACTATGTCAAATAATCCTTGGATCCCTGAAAAACAAAACCATAGTGTTCCCCCCAAATGAGTCAGCTTGGAAAAGTGTTGTGAAGCAAGACATTTGACCAAAGGTGAAAAGTAAAAATATTAGCTAAGTTTTATTCTTTCTCCTTGCCCTGAACCCCAGACCCTGGGTAGTAGTGAATGGTTGGGGAAAGACATAAAGAGAAGAGACTGAGCATAAAGATGGAAAGGAAAAGGCCAGAGACCACTTGTCCCTTCCCTAAGGTTCTCAAGTAAGTGGGAGAAGGTTGATCACTAGCCTGGTCTTTTTATTACCTAAAAATAATAGTTTGTTATAAGTTTTAAGTGCTTGGGAAGCTGTGAGGTCTGCCAGAGATGTTTCAAATTGATTGCTAAGGGAGATACTAAAGAACAAGTTTGAGGGCACAGAATAGAATAAGGAAGGTGCTTTCCGATCTTACTGGTCTACTGTTTTAATGCAGCCCATTAAATAAACCCACTCTATTACACTTTATGCAATGTTATGCATACTTTTATACATAGTAATACATGTATCATAAAGAATTGTATGCTTTTTAAAAACTTTTTACATTATTTCTGTATTTTTAGCTGTGCTGATTCTTCATTGCTGCTTGCAAGCTTTCTCTAGTTGCAGCCAGCAGGCAGTCACGATCTAGTTGCAGTGCCTGGACTTCTCATTGCAGGGCTTCTCTTGTTGGAGAGCACAGGCTCTCGGGTGTGTGGGTCAGTCGTTGTGGCACAAGGGCTTAATTACCCATCAGCATGTGTAATCTTCCCAGACCAGGGAAAAAAACCATATCCTCTGCATTGGCAGGCAGATTCTCAACCACTGGACGATCAGGGAAGTCCAAGAATGATATGCTTTTTGATATCTATCAGTTCAATTCCATTCAGTCGCTCAGTTGTGTCCGATCCTTTGTAACCCCATGGACTGCAGCATGCCAGGCCTCCCTGTCCATCACCAACTCCCAGAGCTTACTCGAACTCATGTTCATTGAGTTGGTGATGACATCCAACCATCTCATCTTCTGTTGTCCCCATCTACTCCTGCCTTCAATCTTTCCCAGCATCAGGGTCTTTTCAAATGAGTCAGTTCTTTGCATCAGGTGGCCAAAGTATTGGAGTTTCAGCTTCAGCATCAGTCCTTCCAATGAATGTTCAGGATGGATTTCCTTTAGGATGGACTGATTTAATCTCCTTGCAGTCCAAGGGACTCTCAAGATTCTTCTCCAGCACCACAGTTCAAAAGCATCAATTCTTCAGCACTCAACTTTCTTTATAGTCCAACTCTCACACCCATACATGACTCCTGGAAAAGCCATAGCTTTGACTAGATGGACCTTTGTTGGCAAAGTAATGTCTCTGCTTTTTAATATGCTGTCTAGGTTGGTTATAACTTTTCTTCCAAGGAGCAAGCGTCTTTTAATTTCATGGCTGAAGTCACCATCTGCAGTGATTTTGGAGCCCCCAAACAATAAAGTGTGTCACTGTTTCCATTGCTTCCCCATCTATCTGTCATGAAGTGATGGGACCATATGCAGTGATCTTAGTTTTCTGAATGTTGAATTTGGAAAACTCAGCAGTGTCTATCGGTTCTGATTAAAGATTATGCCTTTAACTCTGCTTTCATTTACTTGCATTTCAGTATGTTTCCCAAGTGGGAGAGATAAGCATAGGTTTCAGGCTAATCATCTTAGAATTGTGTATAACTGTATGCATCAACTATTCATTTAAAAATATTTATGTAACAGGAGGGCTTCCCAGGTGGTGCTAGTGGCAATGAACTTGCCTGCCAGTGCAGGAGACATATGAGATGTGGGTTAGATCCCTGGGTTGGGAAGATTCCCCTGGAGGAGGGCATGGCAATCCACTCCAATATTCTTGACTGGAGAATCCTCATGGACAGAGGAGCCTGGCAGGCTATAGTCCATAGGGTTGCAAAGAGTTAGACACAACTGAAATGACTTAGAACAGCATAGCAAAGCATAAGTAACAGAACCAGAATCTGCAAATGGCCACATATGTAGATTGCGTTATGCATTTGAAAATCATCTGCTGTATATGTCATGCTAGAACATAAGCTGAAAACCCATGACCCATACCCATAGTAGCCAATGAGATGGACATCTGGCATTATTTGAAATAGTTCAGAGTGGGAAAATGGATTGTATGTAAATAAGACAAGATTGGTTTTGAGTTAAAGATAATTATAGAAGCTGAGTGATAGTTACATTATTCAGTTGCTTTATTATTATATTGGGCTTCTCTTGTGGCTCAACTGGTAAAGAATCCACCTGCAATGAGGGAGACCTGGGTTCGATCCCTGGGTTGGGAAGATTCCCTGGGTTGGGAAGATCCCCTGGAGAAGGGAAAGGCTACCCACTCCAGTATTCTGGCCTAGAGAATTCCAGAGGGGTCACAAAGAGTCAGACATGACTGAGCAACTTTCACTTCACATTATTATATTGTTCTGTTTTCTTGTGTATATATTTGAAATTTCCCTTATTAAAATGTTTTAAAAAGAAACAGAGATGGGCCAATTAACAATAAGGGAACATCTCGCTGTAAGATGCACTGGTGGGCATCAATGAAAAATAAAGAAAATATTCAAGAATTTGTTCTAGGCCTCCTCAAAATATTATATGAAAACAGCATACACCCAGAGTGCTCACTGTAGTTAGGTCTAGCAGCAAAGTGGGAGAAGATTAACCTGAGACTGGCATTTTAACTGAGCCTTTCCAAGGAAGTGGTCCCCGCCTTGGTAGTAGGGGGGCAGGGGGGACTTCTAATGTCTAGCAGAAGGAAATGTAAACCTTCTCTAGATCTAACATCCCAAAATTGAGTAGCCTAACTTCCCAAACATCCGTGAAGGAAAACATAAATTAGGTTTACTACGGAAATACACCCTCTCTGGTACCCCTTTCCTCATGATGACCAGAGAATATTTATTAGTCCACCTGACCACCCCTTCTACTATGACTTTCCTTTAAGAAACTTTACATTATGGCCATACTATGTGATGTGTGTCTACACTGTCTATCAGCCACTATCAGCAGTGGCATTAGGGTTCTTATTAATTTCTTATTTAAAAGTTAATAGTTCCAAATTTTCCACATTGTGAATATTGTTGTCTTTTATTGGTAGATGGCCTTAAGCAAGTTAACTAAATTCCCTATTTGATTAAGTACTTTTTAAAACATCATAAATGGTGTTGAGTTTGATGACATAACCTTCCTGCATCTATTGAAATGGTCATATAATTTTCCTTCCATGATTCACTGATGTGGAAAATTATGTTAAACCATCTTTGCATTCTCTGGTTACACTAATTTGGTCATGATATACTATAATAAAAAATGAAATATTAATTAGAATACAAACTAAAAAAGAATACAGTTTTGAGCATAAACTTTGCAATGATTTTAAGAGGTACCTATTTCCATATATTAAATTTAGCCTACGAGTTTAGCAAGTACATCCTAAAATTTCTTTTAAATGACCAAAGAAATATGAAAAATAGCATTGCTTATAAAAACAACATCAGATATCACACTGGATGAATTTTAAAACATTATAAACATTTTACAACTTCCATATTGCATGAAAACAAACAAAAGAAATATGTTTAAAATATTTATGCATACCAATTAAAATAAAATAAAAATAGAGGGTTTGGAAACTTCATTAAAGCAAAATTTTCTGTAAAGCCTTTAACATATATTTAAAGACTAATACCACATAATTGTACTGATCAGTCTTCAAAGAAGTCATGTGCTCACTCTCCCCACCCCCACCACTGTGAATGCACAGGCGCACACACACACACACACACACACTCACACACATGTTTGCCAAGCTTGTTTCCTAAACACACCTCACTCCATGGCTTCCGAGGCCACAATTACAGGTGAGGGAGCCTCACAGGCTGTGTGGCACCATCCAATAAAAAGGGTACCTGTTGCATCTGTGGACTGGGAACGCTGCCAGCCAGAGTCCCTGTCTTACTCCACTGCTTATCTGAAGAGGACAGACCTGGGAACATGAATGTGCATGTGACTAAGTCCCTTAAGAGCGGACTTTATAATTGAGATATGGGTGACAGAAAGGAGCAGAGGCTGTAATCCATTTGGCCTCTGAAAATGCCCTGCAAAACTAGAAAGTAGCCTCACTTATTGCTTAGGTGAAGCCATGTAGGAACATACTTCCTTATATTTTCTTCCCCTCCTTTCCTGCCTTGTTTTGTGTTTTCTTCGAGTCTACACACTGGGATTGCATTATCCAATAAAATATTGCCAAGTGTGTGTTGTTTTGTAGGAGAACACAGAGCTAAGACAATGAGACAAGTAAGCATTTTATTAAATGACTGTGTACTATATTTTAATGTCTGTTTTAGTCATAGGGGCTTCCCAGGTGGCTTTGGTGGTAATGACCCTGCCTGCGAATGCAGGAGACCTGAGAGACGCAGGTTCAATTCCTGGGTTGAGAAGATCCCCTGGAAAAGGGCATGGTAACCCGTGCCAGTATTCTTGCCTGGAGAACCCCATGGACAGAGGAGCCTGGCAGGCTGGTCCATAGGGTCTCAAAGAATCGAATATGACTGAAGTGACATAGCAGCAGCAGCAGATATTCATAGATGATGGGGAAGGAAAAAAATCTCTCAGTAGATGCCAAAAGCAAATTTGGTCAAATTTGATATGCATTTTTGAATAATAAATTATATAATTTAAAAATCCCAAAAAATAAAATAAAATAAAATAAAATCCTATCAAGGGTTTTCTTTCCATAAATGAAGAAAATTGTTTGTTTCCAAATCAACTGCCAGCACAATTTCAAAATCAGCCACACTATATCATTCTAATTAAAATTAGAGCCAACACTGCAATTCCTGCATGTATAACCATGTAACATTATGTAAGTTCTAGCTGATTAAATCATTAGGGAAAACAAATGAGTTCTACTGGATAGACCATATAATTAAATGCTTTTTGCCAAAAAGCAGTAAATTTATAATATCATTTTATTTAGCAATTCTGTGCTTAACTTATCATTTGAATATAAATAGACTTATTGCCAAATATACGTGGGCTGGTAGATTTTATGTGTCTGAAAGGCAAGGACTGTGATACTTTGTTCATGGATGCATACCTAACACCTTAACCCTGCCCTTGGACCACTGTTCCAATGATGACTCTGCAGTACAGACAAGATAGTCTTCTAAGCATTTTACAGAATCATTATGCTCAGTTCTCATAACAATCTTAATGGTGGATATTATTATAAATGGGGAAACTGAGGCTTATAATGATTATGTGACTTGTCTTAGATCAGAGAGACTGTAAGTGATAAGACAAGGATTTGAATCCAGATATTCTGGTTCAAGAACTTCTATTGAGAAATGATTTCTAATGTTTCTCTTAGGTAGAAATTGAATAGTTTTTTCTACACCTAGTCATTTTTGACTATTGCATATGGATGATAAAAAGATATATAAATAATTGAATGACTATTACTCATTTATATAAGTGAAAACTAGAAAACAAATACACCAAGTGCCAATAGATAATCTGATTTAAAAAAAAATTGGTGCATCCATGTAAAAGAATCTATGAAATCATTTAAGAAGAATGATAAATTGGAATGTATATGGGTAAGGCAATATATGGTTTTATGTGAAAAGCAAATATCAAGAGTGATATGTAGAATAATGGCACTTCAAAGATGTTCATGTCCTAATCTTTGGAACCTATGTATGTGTTATGTTACATGACAATGTGGAATTAAGGTTGCAGATAGAATTAAGATTGCTATTCATCTGACCTTGAGATGAGGAGATTGTCCTTGATTATCTAGCTCTTATAAATGAAAGAGCTTGGCAGGAGTGTCAGTGTCTGAATAAGAGAAACACCTGAAGATGCTACATAGCTAACTTTGAAGATAAAAGGGAGTCACAAACCAAAGAATACCAGAAGTATATAGAAGCTAGCAAAGGTAAGAATGCTAATTTTTACCAAAAGACTCTCAAAAGAATGCAGTCTCATCAATACCTTGGGCCCAGTAAAACCCATTTTGGACATTGGAATTGTAAAATTGTGAAAACAAAATTGCTATTGTTTCAAGCCACCAAGTTTGTAACAGTGTTAATAAGAAACAAATATACCATGTCTGAGAGATATGATTCCATTTTTATATTTAAAAGCATATATGTTTTTCAGGGTGATAATATTATATACAATTTTAAAATTCTATTTTCTTTAGGTTCACTATGTTTTTTTCACTTTAATGATTATTTATAATTGCTACATCTACATCTACTTCTCTATGTAATATAAATTGGGGAATAAAAATACCATGTAAAATATTTGTGAATTTAGATAGAAAAGCAGACACAAAAACACATAGAGCACATATAATTGATTACAGTATTTAAATGTGAAGCTATACACACACGTACAGCAGTCTAAAGGCATATAATAACCAACCACTTGATTAGTCATATTTTCAGATGAATTATATTTTCCAGTCCCAAATAACTTATTTCCTAAAGTTTTTCAAAAGTTCTACAATATACCTGTGATACATGTAAAATGTTCAGAAAAGTTATAAATTTCTTAATTTTAGGTGTGGCTTGAACTTCATAAACTACTCATAGAAGGTGATACAAAGACAGTAATAAATAAATTACCTTTTAGAATCAAACATTGATATATGTGAAAATTAATGTTTCTAAATTCTCCAAAGCAGAATCGTGAATAACATATTTCAGCACATTATCAGAAATGTCCAACATATCTGTATCTAATTGAAAAAAAGAAATCATATGTACATTTCATAAGAAAAGAGGTGGTATAAATAGCTTCACAACTTGAGCCAAAGAAAAAGTTGGTATTAGTGAAAATGTGCACATGCATTCTAAATACAGTTTGAGAGGCAACCATAAAATTAAGTAACACCTTCATCATTTTCAAGCTAACACAGTTGAAAGGAAAGAAATTAATTACAAACAAACAAAATCACTGAAGATTCCAGGCAGCAGTATTTATATTTTGTACTCTATTTTATTACATATTCTATATCCTAGTCTTGTCTTGTATTTTTTTCACTATAAACTTATATCTGTTTTCCATTGCTGTGAAATGACTGATCACAAACTTAATGGCTCAAAACAACACATTTATTATCTCACTGTTTCTCTAAGTCTGGGTGCAATCTCTATGGTTTCTCTGCTTAGCATCTCACTGGGCTAAATCAGGATGATAGCTTAACTCTGATGTTATCTGAAATTCTTTTCCAAATCACTAGTTGTTGTCATAATGCAGGTTTTTGCAAACCTAGGGCTGACACTCCCATTTGCTTGGTGATTGTCAGGCTGGTGATTGTCAGGCCTGGTGATTGTCATTCAGCTCTTAGAGGTCACTTGTAGCTCTTTGCAACATGGGCTGACTCCATTGGCAGCTCACAGCACAGTTGCTTGCTTCTGCAAGGTCAGAAGAAAAAAATCATTACTGCTTAGAACCTCTCTGACTCTCTTTAAGGACTGACCTGATGAGGTCAGGAGTACCCAGGATAATCTTCCTTTTGATTAACTTAAAGTCAACTAATTAAAGACCTCAATTACATCTGCAAAATCCCTATATAACAATTCTTAAATTCATGTTTGGTGAAATAACTAGGTAAATGTATGTAAATCAGGGCCAGGGACTCTTGGGTATCATCTTAGAATTCTACCTACCACGTATTTGTTGTTCAGTTGCTCAAGTCATGTCCAACTCTTTGCAACCCCATGGACTTATGCACACCAGGTTTCCCTGTCCTTCACTATCTCCTGGAGCTTGTTCAAACTCATGTCTATTGAGTCAATGCAATTCAACCATCTCATCGTCTGTCATTTTCCTCTCCTCTGACCCCTCAAACTTTACTAACATCAGGGTCTTTTCCAATGAGTCGCTCTGCATATCAGGTGGCCAAAGTATTGGAGCTTCAGCTTCAGCATCAGTCTTTCCAATAAATATTCAGGATTGATTTCTTTTAAGATTGACTGGTTAGATCTGCTTGCAGTTCAAGGGACTCTCAAGAGTCTTCTCCAGCACCTCAATTCAAAAGCATCAATTTTTCAGCACTAAACCTTCTTTATGGTCCAACTGTCAATCTGTACATGACTACTGGAAAAACCATAACTTTATTCAGACCTTTGTTTGCAAAGTGATGTCTCTGCTCTTCTAACATGCTTTCTAGGTTTGTCATAGCTTTCTTTTCAAAGATGAAGCATCTTTCGATTTCCTGGCTGCAGTCACCGTTCACAGTCATTTTGGAGCCCAAGAATATAAATCTGCCACTGTTTCCACTTTTTCCCCATCAATTTAGCATTAAGTGATGGGCCCGGATGCCATGATCTTAGTTTTTTTTGAATGTTGAGTTTTAAGTTATCTTTTTCACTCTCCTCTTTCACCCTCATCAAGATGCTCTTTAGTTCCTCCTCAATTTCTGCCATTAGAGAGGTATTATCTGCATATCTGAAGTTGTTGATATTTCTCCTAGTAATCTTGATTCCAGTTTGTGATTCATCTAGTCTGGCATTTCATATGGTGTCCTCTGCATATAAGTAAATAAGCAGGGTAACAATATACAACCTTGTCATACTCCTTTCCCAATCTGGAACCAGTCTGTTGTTCCATGAATTCTAACTGTTGCTTCTTTACCTGCATACAGGTTTCTCAGGAGACAGCTAAGATGGTCTGGTATTTTCATCTCTTTAAGAATTTTCCAGTTTCTTTTGATCCACACAAAGTCTTAAGCCTAGTCAGAAGCAGTGGTTAAACTATTCACTGTTTCCCCCAAAATCCTGACTTTTCTCACTCCTATTCTTCATTGCTCATGCTGTTCTTCAAATCACAAAGTCCTTACCATGTTTTAGTGGAAGGAGTTTTGAAATTATATTTATTTTTTTTTAACAGCTTTATTGAAAAAAGAAAATTTTCCATTTTTGTTCCTATTCTTCAAACATTGTTGTGCCCAAATTAATATTATACTTTACCTACATGCATTTTTTAAAGTGGTGAATGTGATTTTTAAAAATTGCATTCAAAACTGAAATGACCTAATAGGTCGGTTTATAATTTTTGTTTTTTCAAGACAGTCTTTTTGTTAAGTGTATTTCTTTTGTTAAATGTGTCTCTTTTGTTGTCTGAATTCCCAGATAGTCTGGAATATTAGCACGCTAGAATTGGCTCTCAGTATTGGCTATCAGAAGCACTGGTGCTTCCTGGGTGGTGCTAGTGTTAAAGAACCCACCCCCCTACCAGTCCAGGACACGTGAGAGACGTGGTTCCACTCCTAGGTCGGGAAGGTCCCCTTGGGGAGGGCATGGCAACCCACACCAGTATTCCTGCCAGGAGAATCCCATGGACAGAGGAGTCTGGTGGGCTACAGTCCATAGGGTCACAAAGGGTCAGACGTGACTGAAGGGACTCAGCAGGCACGGACACACTGCACGTGACATTTAGAATGTTTTGAGAGGTAGTTTTGAAAAGTTTAGTTTTGCATAATATTAGCCCACATCATTGTACTCTGATTGCCGAACTCTCCTAGGAAACATCCAAATAAGATTTAGTCTCTAGACCTTGGAGTTTGAAATCCTTCCAATACAGAGAAAACTGGTGGACCGGGACTCTATTTTGGGCTTCCTGGGTGGCTAGTGGTAAAGAACCCACCTGTCAATGGTGTGGGTTCAGTCCCTGAGTCAGGAAGATCCCCTGGAGGAGGGCATGACAACCCACTTCAGTATTCTTGCCTGGAGAATCCCATGGACAGAGGAGCCCAGTATGTTACAGTCCATAGGGTTGCAAAGAGTTGGACGTGAGTGAAGCAGCCTAACATGCACACACTTGACTCTATATCTGTTGAGGTTTCACAGTGGCGCAGAAGTCACTTCAAAATGACTCATCAAAAGCTAAGTTTGGCAAGATTAAGACGATTTTAAAGAACTTTGACAACTTCAGTTAACCAAACCACAGGGATTCAAAATAAAGTAATTAACAGACTTAAATAACACAGGGTGGAGGAATTCAGTCATTATTTTGGCTTTCATAATATATATATTTTTTTATCACTGGTTGAATGAAATGCTGCTTTATGAAATTACATGTAAAAAGTACCCATGGAATTTAACACTTTAAGGTTCCCTAACAATTGCTTCTTTGATCTTGACACCTCTAATTGTTGTCAAAACAGGTTTATTTTCTAAATGTACATTTTCACCTAAATATAGGTCCCAAAAAGTTCTCCTGATATGACAACAGGAACAATTTAGGATATGATTCTGGGGTAAACCTTAGATATGTTTTAGTAAAAGTAAACTTGGGTTAGAGATTGTGAGTAGGGGAAGGAGGGATGAGGAAAATGACCTAGATAATCTAGAGTCAAATATAGCATATATTATGTTACCATTATGTAGTTGCTAAGTCATGTTCCACTCTTTTCAACCCCGTTGCCTTGTTGGCTAAAAGAAAGGCACAGTATGAGAGCTGTGAGTTAAGTTTTATTTGGGGCAATATGAGGACTGCAGCCAGGGAGACAGCACTCAAATAGCTCTGAGAAACTGCTCCAAAGACGTAGGGGAAAAGGACAGCATGTGAATGATTTTGGCAAAGGAGGAGTACATGCAATCAAGCACATATTTTTTTTGTAGAAAATTTTGTTGGTCTTGTAAGCTTCTGGTGGTCACAAGGAACAATCTTTACCATGAAAGATTTTAGTGCTTTTCTAGATATGAGGAGAAATAGAATTGGGCTTATAAAATCAGCTCCTGATAATATCTAGCTATTTGAAAACCTATTCTTCCAGTTTTACAGGATCACTGAGTGCCTCATTTCCGGGGGTATTGGAGGTCAGCAGCTGAAGCAGCACATGTTTTAATCATTGTAGAAGTAGATGGCAAGCACTAATGGCAAGTACCAGTTTGTGGTTGACACACTAGCCCATCAGGATTCTCTGTCCATAGGATTTCACAGGCAAGAAAACTGGAGTGGGCTGCTATTTTCTTCTCCAGGGATCTTCTGGATCCATGGATAGAACCTGAATCTCCTGCACTGTGGATAGATATACTTTTGTATTAAACTTAAGCACTGTGGTTTTTTAATAGAACTTAAAGGTGACTTGCTACAGGTATTCATAGTGAGTTATGGAAACAGAAAGAGCCTTGGGGTTAAGTATTGACTGAACTATTTACTAGCTATGAGGTTTGGAACATATTTTTTTTTCTTTTTTTAATTTGATGATTTATCCATTTGTATCTGTAATACAGTATTATAGCATTGTTGGAAGTATAAAGAACAATATATAAAAATAGCACAGATGAAATATTTTCTTTTTAAAAATCTAACAGGGGAAAATACCTACCAAAGACTTCCCTATTAAGTGATTTAAAAGTTAATACAAAAATTATACATATTATATCTGGAAGGGCATTTAGAAAGTTATTTACTCCCTCCTTTTAAATATTCAGTTCAGTTCAGTTCAGTCTCTCAGTCTTGTCCAACTCTTTGTGACCCCGTGGACTGCAGCACACCAGGCCTCCCTGTCCATCACCAACTCCTGGAGTTTACCCTAACTCATGTCCACTGAGTTAGTGATGCCATCCAACCATCTCATCCTCTGTTGTCCCCTTCTCTTCCCGCCTTCAATCTTTCCTAGCATCAGGGTCTTTTCAAATGAGTCATTTCTTTGCATCAGGTGGCCAAAGTAATGGAGTTTCAGCTTCAATATCAGTCCTTCCAATGAACACCCAGAACTGACCTCCTTTAGGATGGACTGGTTGGATCTCCTTGCAGTCCAAGGAACTCTCAAAAGTCTTCTCCAATACCACAGTTCAAAAGCATCATTTCTTTGGCGCTCAGCTTTCTTTATAGTCCAACTCTCTTTTAAATATTAAAGAAAAGAAAAACGAACTGAAGCCTAGAGTGATGTTAGAGAAAAGACTTATGATACTTACTAAAGATGGTAAGACAGACTTATGCAGGGGGACTGCAAAACCCGCAAAGGGTTTTGTAGCAAGGGAGAGAGATGAGACTCAACTCTGAATACATCTTTCTATCAGTAATAGACATCCAATAATGCTCACTGAATTATCTAAAATTCATGGCACGTAATCAAGTAAGTTTTACAACAAAAGCAATATGAGCTAATATCTCAATTCATAGGGAAATTCAGCATAGTCTCTACCATTAACAAGTTTACAATTTATGGAGGTTGTTAGGCTTAAACAGCTAACACGTTTCAACATGATGATTGCCATTACAGAGCTAAAAGATAGTATATAACAGTAAGAGCAAAAAGAGGGATCAATCAACTGCCTTACAAATACAGAGAAAGGCTTTATAGGAAAGTGGCATTTTTCTATAAAGCTTGAGTTTGAAGGATAACTATACTACTCAAATCAAATTCCATTTTCAGGGATTTGCATTTTTCATAAGTGGGTGAGTCTATTTTGAGGTAAGCCTTTTCTAGAATTTTATGTATGATTTTGTACATTAGAAAGGAAGAGTTGAGGTGGCTTGAGTTAACTTGATTTAAGGCAATTTAAAGTTCACTTACAAATTTAAAGATTTCAAGACAAAAAATAAGCCAGCATCACTCATTTTCAAGTGATGAGATTCATTACTTGAGTTTAAGATCATTGCAAAGTTAGACAATTTAGGCTGGGACTGGAGTTCAGTTGACTTTGTTCATGTCACTGGACCATAAAATAGCAATTTAGTGTTGATTTTACAAACCAGAAAGGAAAACCAAAGGCATTCAATAGGGCTGAATGGAAATATTTTATTTCCTTGATGTGGCTGTACATTTTACTGGGACCATATATCAACATATAATCACAGTTATGTTTCCAGTACTCTTAGCATAGTATCTTATACATCAAAAAGTGATTATTATTAAATTAACTCAAGTTTTATATAGGAATTCTGAGTCAGAGAAGAATGAGATTATAACTGGCCAGAATTATAAAGACTTCATGCAGGATATAATGTTTGAGATGGAATGACTTTAAAGGTCATTAGGTCCAAAGACTATATATAAATGGCCAATGAGAACACAAAAAGATACTCAGTATCATTAGCTATTTGAGTAATTTAAATGACAATTTCAGTGAGACACCACTTCATATCTATGAGATGGCTATTATCAGAGACACATGTAATGATAAGTATTAGCAAAAGTGTAGAGAAATTAAAAACCTTATATAATGCTGGTAGAAATACAATATAGTACAGCTGTTTTGAAGATAATTTTGAAGTTACTCAAAAGAATAAGCATGAGCTCAGTTTGACAAAAGATTAAACATAAGCAATTGTACTACTAAAGACATGCTAAAAGAAATGAAAACATATGTCTACATATAGATTGGTACACAAAATTTCAAAACAACATGTTCATAACAGGGAAACAGTGAAAGTAACCCAAATCTTCAACTGATGGAGATGGCTAAATGGATAAATAAAATGTCATATATATATATATATACAATAGAATATCATTCAGCAATAAACATTTATGTTAAATTCTGACTTGTTAGGGATAAATCATTCATGGGGTAGAACATATTTCTCAATATTTTCAAATATGAGGGCTCTTTTAAATATTAAAAATATTGAGAGACATCCCAATAATAATAGTCACTCTTGGATTCGAAATTGTATTGATTCTTAATTGGCTTTAAAAGTATGAGAAAAACTATATATTATTAAATTGGACTGCTTTGGTGTGAATTAACTAATTAGCTATCTATCTTGTCTATGAAATATGGTATATATTTAAGTAAAATTTTTTACCCAAGCCTGCAGACAAAGCTTATTGTATGTATGGATCAACAGACCACTTTTGAATAAGTTTGTGACTCTCCAGAATTATTCCTTCCATTGTTCGTATCCAGTATTATTGAGAAAACTGTTGCATTGGTTTCTAGTTTGACTTTTGAAGGCAATTATTTTCAGAAACTATCAGTAAATTAGCATCTTTGTTATATGCTTTATTCTCTAACTTACATCCACCTCTCACATCCATACATGACTATTGGAAAAACCATAGCTTTGACTAGAAGGACCTTTGTTGGAACAGTACTGTCTATGTTTTTTAGTATGCTGTCTGGTTGGTCATACTTTTTCATCCAAAGAGCAAGCATCTTTTCATTTCAAGGCTGCAGTCACCATTTGCAGTGAGATGGCAACCCACTCCAGTATTCTTGCCTGGAGAATCCCAGGGATGGAGGAGCCTAGTGGGCTGCTGTCCATGGGGTTGCACAGAGTTGGACACGACTAAAGTGACTTAGCATAGCATAGGAGCCTCCAAAAAATAATGGATGGATGTGAGAGCTGGACTATAAAGAAAACTGAGTGCTGAAGAATTGATGCTTTTGAACTGTGGTGTTGAAGAAGACTCTTGAGAGTCCCTTGGACTGCAGGGAGATCAAACCAGTCCATCCTAAAGGAAATCAGGCCTGGATATTCATTGGAAGGATTAATGCTGAAGCTCAAACTCCAATACTTTGGCCACCTGATGCAAAGAAATGACTCATTTGAAAAGACTCTGATGCTGGGAAAGATTGAAGGTGGCAGGAGAAGGGGACGAAAAGGATGGTTAAGGGTAACGATAAGGATGAGGATAAGATGGTTGGATGGCATCACAGACTCAATGGACATGAGTTTGAGTAAGCTCTGGGAATTGGTGATGGACAGGGAAGCCTGGCGTGCTGCAGTCTGTGGGGTCACAAAGAGTCAGACATGACTGAGTGACTGAACTGAACTTACTCTTTAACTTACCAGATTAAGGGTCTGAATTAGATGATCTTTGAAAATCTTTCCTGGCATTTCTTCTTGATACATTAATCCAGTTTTATTAAAATTTTTAATTAGAATTTTTTTCTTGTTAGGGTTATGACATGTATATTGAAGTATTGGATATTAACTTACATTCTTGGATTGAATTTTTCCTTAACAAAATTCATTTTCAATTATTTGTATAATTCAAGTGGAAATGTTTTTTACCTAAGATAACCAAAATCATTGCTTTGATTTGCCACTTTAATCACCTAAGTTTTTTAAAAGTTTGATCATTATTTTCTAGTAAATTTTGTCTAAATACATAAAGATATCCAGTACCATGATACAATTCACTTCCTTTTCACTGCCACAGACTTCATTCTTTATATCTGAAATCTACCATATCCTTCAATGCTATAAAACCCTCAGTTATTAGAACTAGTCATGGCCTTTTAGTAGGAAATTTAAAAGGTCACAGTAGTTCTCTTCTTCTTTAACACTTCAGAAATATAAAAAATGGAATGGATTTTACTTCAAATGATTAAGAATTTGCTTTTTGGTCTTGGTTCCATATGGGATAACTCTGAGTTTCTTCCTAAAGATAGTATAATTTTATAATTTTTCATTGTGATTTAATATTAACTTTTAAGTTTATTTGCAACATGTTTTATCAAAATCAATCATGCTTTTTACACAATGTTAAATTATAGGATAATATTGTTACAGTTAATGCTCAAGAATGCTTGAGTTCCAGAAAAGTAACTACTATTCATAATAATAACAGTAATAATAATATTGGATGTTATAGAGAAAGAATGGAAGTTAGGAAGTCTGCGTTTTATTTCCAACTCTTATAAGAAATGGTAATGCTATCTTTATCAGGTCATTTAATTTTAAAAAATTGACTGAATCATTATATGCAGAGGCAGAGAGCTACGCCATAACATGTATAGAATGCAGTCCAGTAATTGAAAAGAAGGTAAGAAGGGAGAAAAGGGAAGGGAGGAAGGAAATAAACAGTTGATAAAAGTCATTCTCTATGGTACTATGTATTAAGAATTAGATGTGCAGCAGAACCCACTGCTTGTTTCTTCTACTTGTCCTTTCTTGCTTGCAACACCAAATCAGCCCTCTTGCTTTGTTTCTTTGGAACTTAGGGAGAAAATTTCATCAATGTCTGAAAAATGTTCTAGTTCTGCCCTTATCTCCTTTGCTCTCTTTTAGCTCTTCTTTCGTTTGTTGGTTTATTTCAATCCTCAAGCCAGTTTCTCTTCTCTATTTCTTCCTATGTAAATAGAGAACTCCAAAACACATTTTCTTGTGTTCTTTCTTAACATAAAAAAAGATCTGAAGAAGCATGCTATTGATGGTGAATTGTTACGCTCATCAACATGCACACGCATGTGCCTCTTTAGCTATTTGCACGCTGTATGTGTCTGTCACAAGGGCATTGCATGAACTCATAAAACCCAATGGAAGCAGTAACATCAATTCTCCAGCTTCCAACTCCCTCTTTTGTCACAACGAGCCACATTTTCCTGCTGCATTCCAGAGAATCAGTTTTTATTGGCTGAAATTGCTCTTTGCTTCAAAGCTCTCAAAATTGCTTTGTGAAAAAGAAAAGAGGTTTGATTGTTTTCCCCTTTTAGGCAGCTTTTAAATAGTCAAACAATAACAGGTTTTTCTTTATCTAAATTTTTTTGAGGTGAACCAGTTAAGATGTGTATTTTCTATATAGAAATTAGAAAGTTATACACTACTTATTAAAAAGGAAAGAAACAGATAAGAAAACAAAGTATTTTTGAGTGCTTTCATTAACAGCAGCAGCTTCCAACTGCATAGACTCTATCCATTAGTGATGGTCACAATAGCAATTTTAAATACACAGAAGAAGGAAGAGGACTTTGTGACCTGATTAAGTATTGTAGATCAGAGAGAAGAATAATATAAACAGCAATTCCAACTTGATTGGAGGGGACCCTTTCCATCTGAAGCCAAGTATTTCAAAATATCTAAAGCTCCTTCATCACAAAGTTGTTAACTCATTTCTGTGACTAACATGTTGTAAGATATATCCATCAGCCTGTTTGTGATACTAATTCTTATTTGAAAAAGAAAAAAAAAAAAGGGAGAAAAGAGGAGATGAGAGGAAAGCAGATTTGCAAGTGAAGAAAGGTTGTGTGGCTGAACCAGAGTAACCGAGAACCTTGTAGCACAGCCAATATGTATGCTATTTCCAGATTCCTCATGCAAAACACGTTATAAAAATAGGATTTTATTCACCAGGATGAATATGCAGATTGTCAGAAAGGCAATAACTTCATTGAAAGCCATTGCTATGGATGAAAGCTTCTAATCCAGCACTCATATTTTTTCACTGGGATTCGTTGACACTTAAATGAAAACCTATTCAACAGAAACTGTTAACATTTATGTATCCTGAAAAGCCAAAACATGAATATCATAATCTTAGTTTCTGAAGTAGTTTCTTTCCCTAAAGCCGTGTAAGTTAAAAATAAATACACAAAGAAGATCAGCACCAAAAATATTGGGATCTAGATGCTTTAACCTATTTCTTTAACAAATTAAATTTGGTTTTATGTTAACTAATTCATTCAGGGGTTCCATCAATATTCACTAGCCCTTATTCTGTGCCAAGAATTGTTTCAGTGTTAATCAGCTGTTGTCCAGTGGTGAATTAGACATATGTTTGTCCTCTTTGAGTTTACATTCCAGTAAGGGCAGAGAAAAATAGCAAACAACAATCAGTGTCCAATGCAGTTAAGGAAAACATTCTAGGCACTTTAATCAGGAGAGATTTGAGACAGATTTAATAGGGAAATGCAAAATAAAATAGTTGGAAGGCTGAAAAATGAAAATTAGCGGGCTGCCACTGATAGTCATGTTCAAAAGCACTCCAGTGTTGCTTAACTAAACTTGAGAAGCTAGTTTTGCACTATTATTGCTTCTGACATTCATGAAACTAAAGAGTATATGCACTGAAACAAAAGTTCAGTCTTCAATAGTATCTTGGCATTCTCAGCTCTACAACCTTGCTTGTCAACAAAAGCAGCAAGAAGATACAGCCTGTGCCTCACTTCTGCTTTGCAAATGTCACATAGCTTTTGGTTTCATCTAGAATCCTGTGTAAAGGAGTTACAGGAAGCATAGATTTTAGCTTACCATTCTCTGTGGTACAGGCAGACAGAATGAATCACAGGCACAAGCAAAGGCTACAGAAATAAAGGTGTTAGAAAAGTTGAAGAAAACAGATGTTTTGTTGACCTCAGTTCATTGAAATCAAATAAATAATTTGTTTACCATCTTCTAGTACTTTGAAATGGTCCCTGAGGAAGTCAAGAGTGGCAGTGGATATGTAAACCGGGTACTTGCGGATTTCAGTGAGGTACAGTTTGTGAGAACGGAAGCTGTCCCCGTTGGAATCCAAAGACAGAGCTGCAATAATATTAGCATAATGGGTGGTCCCAGGTGACAGTCTTCCTAGGCAGCAAACTGAAATAGGGGAAAATAACCACGTTCATTTGCTCTTCATTTCACTGCTTGATTGAAACACATAGCCATTGATAACTCAACTGATGAGTTGGAAGGAACTTCCCACACAGTGGGCTGTATTCCAGCCTTTCAGTATCATATACGATTCAGGAGTCAGAAGCTGAGGGTCTGAGTTGACATTCTATCAGAAGTTTAGATCTTCTCACTTAAACCTACAGAAGTTTCAAGTAGCTAGGCATAGTTTGGGGGTCAAAAAAGCATTTTAAATTACTTGTTGAAGACTGTAAGTCTAATTAATACCTGGGCTTTTGTGATCTTGATCTGATTCCTTTACATTTCTAATTCAATGAGGAAAAGATTAAATGATACAACATGAAAAAGTTCTTGCTATACTGCAGGCAAACATACATTTCAGTACACTTCTGCCTCAAGGAAATGGGATTAGGGAGGATAAGTTTTAGGATAAACCTAAAATCATCAGCCAACTAGAGGTCAGAACACAGATAAGCTGTTTAAAGGACTTAGCTTCAGTCTCCTGAGAAGTAATTATGTTACCCCAAAACTGGGTTCACCTTTTGGTAGATGTTGAGACAAAAGACACAGCCAAGTCAAAGAGTGGGAGAAGGAAAGATTTATTAGAGAGAATGTGTAAGTTAACAATAGAACAGCCATCTTAGGCTGGGAAGTTACCTTAAAGATAAGACAATCATGCCCTTCTCCCAGTGGAAATTACCAGCAGTCACAAGCAGCTGGCATTCCAAGAAGATACAACTCTGACACGCCCAGCCCTAACTACCATATGTAGTTAATCCAAGGGTGACCAGAAGGAACCATAAATGAAGCCTAGTTTCTCTCACCTGGCACTGGTTCCCTCTTGGTCTCACCCACTGCTCCCTTGTAGTGTACACAATAAACCTTACTTTCTACCTCACTTCTGGCTCAGTAAGTTCTTTTACCACCCATGTTGCTGGCTCCATTGCAATGCTCTGCGGCAGAGAACACCAGGAATGTTTCCCAAGGCAGTGTCTCTCTGAACAGTAAAACTGGGGAAATTATAAGCTAAGAGTGTGTATATATTCATGAAAGGGTTTGAGCAAAGGAGAATTCAGCATGGTTAACAGAGTTCAGGATCTGGTTGATCGAAGTCACAAGGGTTGGCAAAGGTTAGTAGCATCTTTCCTTAGGTTCTAGTTGATCTGGTGGGTGAGTGTTCAAGAAGGTTTGAATTCTAAACAGCTCAAAAATGTTCTTCAGGCTAATCTTTACCTTTGAAACAGAATTGGGAATCTTTACAACAGATTGTTTCTGATATGATTAAATTATTTTCCTGGCTTGGTAATAACTGTTCTCACATTTGTTGTTTCTTTAAAAATCAGTAACTACTGGTTACTGTAGTTTCTTTAAAAAACAGTAACTCCTTCTATGGGGTCTAAATCTGTTGCTAAGCTTAGATCATGAAATAACAGGCATAAAATGGCTTCTCTTATGTCCAGAAATCTGTGCCTACCTAGCTGTCTTTTTCCAGGAATCCTCTACTCTAACTGCCTACAATGATAATTTCTGAGCCATTTTAATACCAAGATTTTAAGTATTAGATAATATAAATATTTAGCATTGAAAATGAGTAAATAATAAAATTTTATTAAAGGAATGAATAAATGATTGAATGATAAGAATATTTCAATTGGAATTCAAATGCTAGCTATCTAGATTATTCTGATCAATTTGACTCAAAAACTGTAAATTATCACCTCCAAGCCTCAGCTTCTTCATCTATAAAAAAGAGGATTTGGGCTAGATGAACTATCCTCAAACATTTATGTGTAAAAAAGCCATCTAGAGACTTTGTTAAAAATTAAGATTCTTGGGTTACATATCAAAGGAGTCTTTATTAGAAGGTCTGTAGTGAGGTTCAGAAATCTGTATTTAAAAGCAGCAGCACAGGTAATTATGGGGCATGCTGAGTCACTCAGTTGTGTGTGACTAGTTGCAATCCCATTGACTATAGCCCACCAGGCTCCTCTGTCTATGAGATTTCCCAGGCAAGAATAGTAGAGTGGGTTCCCATTTCCTTCTCCATGATTATGCTGCAGGTAGACCCAAAATACATTTTTAAAAGAAATTTGAACTAAGATGTCTCTTGGCTCTAAAATTTACTGCTTCATTTTCATTGTCACAAACCATTTCAAAAAGTTCCCCTGCTATCAGTTCAGTTCAGTCGCTCAGTCATGTCCAAGTCTTTGCGACCCCATGGACTGCAGCATGCCAGGTTTCCCTGTCCTTCACCAATCCTGGAACTTACTCAAACTCATGTCCATCAGTTGGTGATGCCATCCAACCTTCTCATCCTCTGTCGTTCTCTTCTCCTCCTGCCTTCAATCTTTCCCAGCACCAGGGTCTTTTCCAATGAGTCAGTTCTTCACATCAGCTGCCCAGGGTATTGGAGTTTCAGCTGTAGCATCAGTCCTTCCAATGAATATTCAGGATGGATTTCTTTTAGGATGGACTAGTTGGATTTCCTTGCAGTCCACAGTACTCTCAAGAGTCTTTTCCAACATTACAGTTCAAAATCATCAATTCTTCAGCCCTCAGCTTTCTTTATAGTCCAACTCTCACTTCCATACATGACTACTGTATAAACCATAGCTTTGACTAAATGGGCCTTTGTAGGCAAAGTAATGTCTCTGCTTTCTAATTTCTTGTCTAGGTTGGTTATAGCTTTTCCTCCAAGGAGCAAACATTTTTTAATTTCATGGCTGCAGTCACCATCTGCAGTGATTTTGGAGCCCCCAAAACAAAGTCTCTCACTGTTTCCATTGTTTCCCTATCTATTTGCCATGAGGTGATGGGACCAGATGCCATGATCTTTGTTTTCTGAATGTTGAACTTTAAGCCAATTTTTTCAATTTCCTCTTTCTCATTCATCAGGAGGCTCTTTAGTTCTTCTTCACTTTCTGCCATAAGGGTGGTGTCATCTGCATATCTGAGGTTATTGATATTTCTCCTGGAAATCTTGATTCTATCTTGTGCTTCATCCAGCCTGGCATTTAGCATGATGTGCTCTGCATCTAAGTAGGGTGATAATATACATCCTTGACATATTGCTTTCTCTTTTTGGAACCAGCCTGTTGTTCCATGTCCAGTCCTAACTATTGCTTCTTGACCTGCATACAGATTCTTCGTGAGGCAGGTAAGGTGTTCTGATATTCCCATCTTTTTCAGAATTTTCCACAGTTTATTGTGATCCACACAGTCAAAGGCTTTGGCATAGTCAATAAAGCAGAAATAGATGTTTATCTGGAACTCTCTTGCTTTTTTGATGATCCAATGGAGTTGGCAATTTGATATCTGCTTCCTTTGCGTTTTCTAAATCCAACTTGAGCATCTGGAAGTTCACGGTTCACATATTGCTGAAGCCTGGCTTGGAGAATTTTGAGCATTACTCTGTTAGCATGTGAGATGAGCACAATAGTGCAGTAGTTTGAGCATTCTTCGGCATTGCCTTTCTTTGGGATTGGAATGAAAACTGACCTTTTCCAGTCCTGTGGCCACTGCTGCATTTTCCAAATTTGCTGGCATATTGAGTGCAGCACTTTCACAGCATCATCTTTTAAGTTTTGAAATAACTCAACTAGAATTCCATCACCTCCACTAGCTTTGTTTGTAGTGATGCTTCCTAGGCCCACTTGGATTGTCTTGCTCATGAAAATCTTTTTTGTATAATTCTTCTGTGCATTTTTGCCACTTCTTAATATCTTCTGCTTCTGTTAGGACCATAGCATTTCTGTCCTTTATTGAGCCCATCTTTGCATGAAATGTTCCCTTGGTATCTCTAATTTTCTTGAAGAGATCTCTAGTCTTTCCCATTCTGTTGCTTTCCTCTATGTCTTTGCATTGTTCGCTGAGGAAGGCTTTCTTATCTCTCCTTGCTATTCTTTGGAACTTTGCATTCAAATGGGTATATCTTTCCTTTTCTCCTTTGCCTTTCACATCTCTTCTTTTCTCAGCTATTTGTAAGACCGCCCCAGACAACCATTTTGCCTTTTGCATTTATTTTTCTTGGGGATAGTCTTGATCACTTTCTCCTGTACAGTGTCACGAACCTCCGTCTGTGGTTCTTCAGGGACTCCTTCTCCTCCTTGCCTACACCAGGACATCATTCAAGTGATTCTCTTATCTCCATCCTTTATCATAATTGTTACCTTCTTTATTGGGTTACTTCTGTAAACATGTGTTGTGGTATCCTAATATATTCTCTTGACTACACATCTTTTTCCCACTACCATCCCATTCCTTGTTTCCTTTAACAGCAATATTCCTTTATATAGTTATTCATATTTTTATCTCCAAAATCTTGCCTTTGATAACTCATACGTAACACTCTATCAAACTGCTCATCTCCACATTTGTAAAAGCTATAGTCGTCTATCTGACTACAGTCCCATTATCTGACCTAACAGACACAGCTGTTCATTCTCCTTGAAATGTCTTCTGTCAGCTTCCAGGTCACAGGAGTCCTGGTTCCTTCCTAATCACACTGACGACTCCTTTTTAACCTTTCCTTGATTTTCCTCATTTCTTCAAACTTTAAAGTCTAAAAGCCTTCAAAGTCCAACTCATGACCCTCCTCTCTTCTCTGTCTATATTCCTTTGCAAAGTGCTTTCATCTTGTCTCGCGACTTTATTTCCCTGGTGGCTCAGATGGTGAAGCGTCTGCCTACAAAGTGGGAGACCCAGGTTCGATCCCTGGGTTGGGAAGACCCTCTGGAGAAGGAAATGGCAACCCACTCCAGTATTCTTGCCTGGAAAATCCCATGGATGGAGGAACGTTGTAGGCTATAGTCCATGGGATCACAAAGGGTCAGACAGGACTGAGAGACTTTGCTTTCACTTTTCGCTTTTCATCTGGTCTCGTAACTTCAGGCAGATGACTTCCAAATTTACATATCTAGCTTGGACCTGTTATTTGAATTCCAGACACAGTTACCCAACTCTCTAATCAACATCTCTGTTTGATACCTAATTGTCATCTCAAACTTCATTGGCCCTAAACCAAATTCTTAATACACTCCTGAAATCCTGCTACTCCTGCTCTTCCTAACAAATAGCAACTCCATTTTTCCAGTTGTTCCAGACATTTTCCTCACATCCCATATCCAATCTCTAGTCAATAGGCAATCTATAGTTAAATCCTGTTGGTATTCAAAGTCTATTTAAAATTTACTTCACACACCTCAACCACTACCACCTTAGCAAAAACCACTTTCATATTCCTTGTGTACTTTTGGAAGAGCCTCTTAACTGGTCTCCCTGCTTTTGCCTGTTCACTTCCATTTGTCCACACATGCCACTAAATTAATACAAAATTCATCCAAATCTTTTAATATATAAAAATCACACAAGAGTTTCTGATAGCTTCCCATGCTACACAGAGAAAAATTGGTCCTTACTGCAGTCCACAAGGTCACTTTCTCACCTCACAATTGTTTGGACTCCTATTTCTACCATGCAGCCACACCATCCTGACAGAGCGTGCCCTTGCCTCAAGGCCCCTTCCCTGGCTGTTTCTTGTACCGAGTGGGTACCTAAGTGCACTTGAGTGCTCACTCATCTTGCTAAGTTTCTGCTCAAAAGTCATTTTCACAATTTTCACTATAATGATTCACATCCTTAACCTTAATTATTTTCACAGCCGTAACCACCTTATTAAAAATTGTACCCTGCTGTATTAGCATCACTTAACCCACTTCTCTGCTTAATCTTTCTTCAGAGCACTTCTCATTTTCTGACATGTATTTTACCCATTCAAATCTAAGCTCTGAGTAAACCAAAAAGAGCTGTCTGTGTTGTTGATTTTTGTACGCTTACCCTCAGCACTTAAGAAGTTCTAGACCATGTAGTCAACTGCCAATAAATATTTTTTAAATAAATAAATATTGTAATCAAAGATAATGTTAAAATCCAATGTAAAGTAAGTTTGTTTGATGTCAATTTAAGTATCTACCTATGAGAGCAGTTTTTAGTTTAATAGTAATAAGCACTTCTTGACCTGCTGATTTATTATGGCAATAGATACACATATACATTTCAAAACAAACATTCTAACTTTAGCAATGCCTTGATTTCTCTTAACCAATAAGTAGCTCATTTTGAATTTTAAACAACATTAAAGGAAAGAGTGGAAGTGAGAAATAGATTTAAGGGACTAGATCTGATAGACAGAGTGCCTGATGAACTGTGGACAGAGGTTCGTGACATTGTACAGGAGACAGGGATCAAGACCATCCCCAAAGGAAAAAAATGCAAAAAGGCAAAATGGTTGTCTGAAGAGGCCTTACACATAGCTGTGAAAAGAAGAGAAGCAAAAAGCAAAGGAGAAAAGGAAGATATTTCCATTTGAAAGCAGAGTTCAAAAGAATAGCAAGGAGAGATAAGAAAGCCTTCCTCAGCGATCAATGCAAGGAAATAGAGGAAAACAACAGAATGGGAAAAGACTAGAGATCTCTTCAAGAAAATTAGATATACCAAGGGAACATTTCATGCAAAGATGGGTTCAATAAAGGACAGAAATGGTATGGACCTAACAGAAGCAGAAGATATTAAGAAGAGGTGGCAAGAATACACAGAAGAACTATACAAAAAAGATCTTCAACACCCAGATAATCACGATGGTGTGATCACTCACCTAGAGCCAGACATCCTGGAATGTGAAGTTAGGTGGGCCTTAGAAAGCATCACTATGAACAAAGCTAGTGGAGGTGATAGAATTCCAGTTGAGCTATTTCAAATCCTGAAAGATGATACTGTGAAAGTGCTGCACTCAATATGCCAGCACATTTGGAAAATTCAAAAGTGGCCACAGGACTGGAAAAGATCAATTTTCATTCCAATCCCAAAGAAAGGCAATGCTGAAGAATGCTCAAACTACTTCACAATTGCACTTATCTCACACACTAGTAAAGTAGTTCTCAAAATTCTCCAAGCCAGGCTTCAGCAATACGTGAACCGTGAACTTCCAGATGTTCAAGCTGGTTTTAGAAAAGTCAGAGGAATCAGAGATCAAATTGCCGATATCTGCTGGATCATCAAAAAAGCAAGAGAGTTCCAGAAAAATATCTATTTCTGCTTTATTGACTATGCCAAAGCCTTTGACTGTGTGGATCACAATAAACTGTGTAAAATTCTGAAAGAGATGGGAATATCAGAACACCTGACCCACCTCTTGAGAAACCTGTATGCAGGTCAGGAAGCAACAGTTAGAACTGGACATGGAACAACAGACTGGTTCCAAATAGGAAAAGGAGTACGTCAAGGCTGTATATTGTCACCCTGCTTATTTAACTTACATGCAGAGTACATCATGAGAAACGCTGGGCTGGATGAAGCAGAAGCTGGAATCAAGATTGCCAGGAGAAATATCAATAACCTCAGATATGCAGATGACACCACCCTTATGGCAGAAAGTGAAGAGGAACTAAAAAAAGCCTCTTGGTGAAAGTGAAAGAGGAGAGTGAAAAAGTTGGCTTAAAGCTTAACATTCAGAAAACTAAGATCATGGCATCTGGTCCCATCACTTCATGGGAAATAGATGGAGAAACAGTGGAAACAGTGTCAGACTTTATTTTTGGGGGCTCCAAAATCATTGCAGATGGTGATTGCAGCCACGAAATTAAAAGACGCTTACTCCTTGGAAGGAAAGTTATGACCAACCTAGGTAGCATATTAAAAAGCAGAGACATTACTTTGCCAACAAAGGTCCGTCTAGTCAAGGCTATGGTTTTTCCAGTGGTCATGTATGGATGTGAGAGTTGGACTGTGAAGAAAGCTGAGCACCAAAAAATTGATGCTTTTGAACTGTGGTGTTGGAGGAGACTCTTGAGAGTCCCTTGGACTGCAAGGAGATCCAACCAGTCCATCCTGAAGGAGATCAGTCCTGGGTGTTCACTGGAAGGACTGATGCTGAAGCTGAAACTCCTATACTTTGGCCACCTCATGCGAAGAGTTGACTCACTGGAAAAGACCCTGATTCTGGGAGGGATTGGGGGCAGGAGGAGAAGGGGATGACAGAGGATGAGATGGCTGGATGGCATCACCGACTCTATGGACATGAGTTTGAGTAAACTCCAGGAGTTGGTGATGGACAGGGAGGCCTGGCGTGCTGTGATTAGTGGGGTTGCAAATAGTCGGACACGGCTGAGTAACTGAACTGAACTGAACTGAACTGAAAGGAAAGAGTGTAAGTTTTTTCAAAAGGGAGGCTGTAATAAAAGATTGAAAATAATATTCATGCAATAAACAAATGAGATTTTTTGTTTAATTTGAAGTGGATTTTTAATTTGAAGTAGATTCCCTTCACTTCTGAGTCTGAATAAGAGATCATTTTCCTTTTAAACCAACTGGGGGAGGATTTTTAAAAAAAAGAATGTGAGGGAATCAACTCAGATTGCTAACAGCATGATAGTAAGATAGGGAAAGGGGCAGTTCTAGCATGTAAGAATTTATCATGTTATGCAATTGAATTTTAACTTGATTGCAGGTTTCTTGCCTAATGTGTACAAGGAAATTATGTATGTAAACCCAATCATTGTTCATTGAATTACCTCAGTTTCACTTCTGTAGCATATGGGTATAGCATAATGGTGTCACTCTGCCTTCTACAATAATTTTAAAAAGAAATCAGGATATGAATTAAAATTTAAATTTAAATCAATTTAAAATTGATTTTGGGGAAAATTTTATGTAGTACATTGATAAATTTTTATATTAATTATGTATTTTACCCCATGATAATGAATATTAATATTTATCCTAGTGATTATTTGCTTTATTAAAAGTTGAAATGACATTTGAAACTCAAGCAATTTAGTTTTAGGTGACCAAACTTTTTATTAATGTAAGAATCAGAGCTGAATGAATAAGGAAAGGTAATTATCATCTTGGATATTTCTTTTAAAAAAAGAGAGCAAGAATACCTACTACACAATGTTGTTATACAAATGTAATAAGGTAACATTTGAAAATAATTCTGTGAATTTATTATCATTATTATTATTACTATATTGTGAATGTTTGGTAGAAAGAGAAGGAAATAATGAGAGAATGAAAGAGAGAGGGAGAGAAAGAAAAAGAAAAGGAATGGAGGAGAGAAATCTAATAGTGGAATAGTAATAGTTCTCATTCTTCACCAACTAAAAAGATCCTGTAACACAGTGAAAATTTAAAAGTATCATTCTAAGTTTTAAATCACTGGGACAAATTCAAAATTACATCATACCAGTATCTCATGACCCTTTCCTTTCAAAAGTTGGTATTACATTTGAAATTTGCCAATTTAAATTTCAACTAGAAATAATATAAAGAATTTTAATAAAATATGATTTCTACCATCAAATATAGTAAAACCCATGGACTTGGATGTTAAGTAAATTAATTAGTATACTGAGATAATGAAACCTTAATTTTAAAGACAATCAGCAAGACAGAAAAACAGGCAAAGACTATCTGATCATTTATAATCTCCTATTACTATCATGTCTCAAATGGAAATTAACTTTTAAAAAGTTACTTAGAAAAGGTATTAAAAATTGTCAAGGAAAGTTGTTAGTAGGATTGGAACATGTTATCCATGTTAATGGTGTAGATGTTGTTATCTTTGTGTATTATTTTGGATCTCAAGCTGACTTGAGATAGCAAGAGCATCTGAGGGAGTTAACTCAGATGGCTAACAACATGATAGAAAGATAAAACCACTCGAATAGCCAAAGTAATCTTGAGAGAGAAGAATGGAACTGGAGGAATCAACCTGCCTGACTTCAGACTCTACTACAAAGCCACAGTCATCAAGACAGTATGGTACTGGCACAAAGACAGAAATATAGATCAATGGAACAGAATAGAAAGCCCAGAGATAAATCCACGAACCTATGGACACCTTATCTTTGACAAAGGAGGCAAGGATATACAATGGAAAAAAGACAACCTCTTTTACAAGTGGTGCTGGGAAAACTGGTCAACCACTTGTAAAAGAATGAAACTAGAACACTTTCTAACACCATACACAAAAATAAACTCAAAATGGATTAAAGATCTAAGTGTAAGACCAGAAACTATAAAACTCCTAGAGGAGAACATAGGCAAAACACTCTCCGACATAAATCACAGCAAGATCCTCTATGACCCACCTCCCAGAATATTGGAAATAAAAGCAAAACTAAACAAATGGGACCTAATGAAACTTAAAAGCTTTTGCACTACAAAGGAAACTATAAGTAAGGTGAAAAGACAGCCCTCAGATTGGGAGAAAATAATAGCAAATGAAGAAACAAAGGATTAATCTCAAAAATATACAAGCAACTCCTGCAGCTCAATTCCAGAAAAATAAAAGACCCAATCAAAAAATGGGCCAAAGAACTAAACAGACATTTCTCCAAAGAAGACATACAGATGGCTAACAAACACATGAAAAGATGCTCAACATCACTCATTATTAGAAAAATGCAAATCAAAACCACAATGAGGTACCATTACACGCCAGTCAGGATGGCTGCTATCCAAAAGTCTACAAGCAATAAATGCTGGAGAGGGTGTGGAGAAAAGGGAACCCTCTTACACTGTTGGTGGGAATGCAAACTAGTACAGCCGCTATGGAAAACAGTGTGGAGATTTCTTAAAAAACTGGAAATAGAACTGCCATATGACCCAGCAATCGCACTTCTGGGCATACACACTGAGGAAACCAGATCTGAAAGAGACACATGCACCCCAATGTTCATCGCAGCACTGTTTATAATAGCCAGGACATGGAAGCAACCTAGATGCCCATCAGCAGATGAATGGATAAGGAAGCTGTAGTACATATACACCATGGAATATTACTCAGCCATTAAAAAGAATTCATTTGAACCAGTCCTAATGAGATGGATGAAGCTGGAGCCCCTTATACAGAGTGAAGTAAGCCAGAAAGATAAAGAACATTACAGCATACTAACACATATATATGGAATTTAGAAAGGTGATAACGATAACCCTATATGCAAAACAGAAAAAGAGACACAGAAATACAGAACAGACTTTTGAACTCTGTGGGAGAATGTGAGGGTGGGATATTTCAAAAGAACAGCATGTATACTATCTATGGTGAAACAGATCACCAGCCCAGGTGGGATGCATGAGACAAGTGCTCGGGCCTGGTGCACTGGGAAGACCCAGAGGAATCGGGTCGAGAGGGAGGTGGGAGCGGGGCCTAGTGCACTGGGAAGACCCAGAGGAATCGGGTGGAGAGGGAGGTGGGAGCGGGGATTGGGATGGGGAAAACGTGTAAATCTATGGCTGATTCATATCAATGTGTGACAAAACCCACTGAAATGTTGTGAAGTAATTAGCCTCCAACTAATAAAAAAAATAAATTAAAAAACAAACAAACAAAAAAAAAACCACTCACCACAACAGGATGAGTAATCATACCTGTGAAGAAGCTAATTCCCCTCAGACAGTAATGAAACTAAGACTTCTGTGAAATTAGATGACATCCAAATATAACAGATGTGAAAAAAATATGGTTGGTGGAAAATTCAAATTAAGTTCATGTCTTAAAATCCCAACATGTATGTCCTTTTATTTCTGAAATACCACCCTTTACAACACAGTTGCAGGTTCTTTGGCAAGGGATAGACTAGTAATGCTCTTTGTCTAGGTTATCTGTTTGGAAAGTAATTAAAAGTATTGAACTTTCCAAACCAATGCATTCATATAAAAGTTTAAAATATCATATTTTAATTATACATTAAACATATAAAATATGTAAAGCTGATTATTAATGTAAAATTTCATATTAATTTATTTTTCTATAATATTTTAAGAAATTTAAAATATAGGTTTTAATTTATATTAATCATTATATTATCATCCCTTCTCAAAAATACTTAGTTATTCTCTGTATAAATCTTTATTAAGTGTGCATGGCATTGTGCTAAGCACTTTTGAGAATATAGAAGTTTGTGTAAACTGTCACCCGAAGCTTTCAGTTCAGTGAGGAAACAAAAATATGCCCCATGAAACAAAAACAATCTGTGAAGGACAGTGACTTAATAAACAAATTAGTAAATTACATTTGGTTCCAATATACCACAAAGTCCTATACAAAGACCCGGGGATAATGAGATAAATATCCCACAGTGATTTTTCTATAAGACTTTACTGGCTATTGGAGGTGATAGATTGATATATAGATCATTCTGGTGTAAGGTAGTAATTTATAAGACAGAGGTGAGCACAGAGTAGTAAATCCTCATTTATAGGATACTTTCTGAGAATTTATGAAGATATGTCTCCAATTTACACACTAACATTTGTGATGATCTTAAAATGAAAGCTCATGAATTAACAGAGTGTTGTATTAAGAACCCTGGCCTTTGGTGGGGATAGATGTGATTTCTGTTAATTCAAATGCTTTCCACTAAGATTTATGATGTTGGGCAAGCTGCTCTTCCCCCTTTATCATTTCCTTACATGTAAAAGTAAAAATTTCACTAGATTGGAGTGCTAAATCTGGGATCCTTCACCAACTTCAGATAGAAATCTAGTACTATCCTTCCATTATGAGTATAGATAGATAAAACTATTACTGGCACCTGTGAATTGGACACCATGAGGAATCAGTCACAGATATTTTCATATCACATTATAGATACTGCATATAGCTGAAAATATTTTGAGATAACATTATTTTATTCTTTATATGGAATGTTAATACATAAAAACATACTACTGTATCACAAATTAGGAATTTTCAAATTATTTTAGCAATTATATTTCAATACTGTTGATTTCTTTGTAATCCTGTGTGTTATATTTTATGCATATAAAAACATTATTTTGAAAAATGGTCTACAGAGTTCACCAGACTTCTGAAGGAGTCTAAAACAAAAGACAAAAAGGTTAAAAAGTCCTGCATTGTATTATCTCTGAGATCTTGTACAAATGTATTTTAAGCATGTGATTATATTATCTAAGACATACACAATTTTATATTTTAACCATGTAATGATTTCTAAGAGTGTTATGGAAAAAAAAGAGACTAGTGAAGGCTGGAATAATATATCATGAGTTTTTCAGCACCTTTTCACACACTTAGGGGCTGAAGCATCTACACACGGAAACTAAAAACAACAGCCAGAGGGCCCAGCAACAAGCAATGCAGCTGCACTTTGCAGGGTACTATGTGGGTTTTTCCCCCATGTTTCTGTGGCTGGTTTAGACACTTGTTTGCCTTTAATCTCTTTTGGCTTTCTGAGTCCCAGTCCTGGCTTCACCAGTGTTCCTAAGACCACTTACCCAGTTTCATCTTCTTAATCACCTCTTCTTGATACTAGGTTTCAAGCAGTCTGACAACAAACTTTAGAAAATACTAACAAAATTTCTTAAAGAATTAGAGAGTTGGAGAGCTTTATACTGTATGAGAACTTTAGTGAAGTCTCCAAGGAATAGCAATATTTAGAAAATTAGAAAACAGTGCAGAGGAACATAGCTAAAGTAGTACAAATGTGTTGGAGAGGGTGAAGAAAATCTATCCAGAGACTATTATATGTGTGTTCCTGCATGCATGTATGCATATGTATGTTGCAGGACAGTGAAAAATAACTCAAGGCAGGCACGTTAGCCAATATTGGGTAAATAGAAATTAAGAAAGCTGGAAATTTAGAAAAGACACTTAAAGAAATGAGACCAAAAACACTACTTTGAACAAATTACATGAAAAATAAGAGGAAATGGATGTATTAATGATGTACTACTACTAATAAATGATAAATTTAATAATAAATAATAAAAATACTAATAAGGATGTAAAAAAGTGCTTAATAATAAAATTACTAATAAAGATGCTCATCATGATTAACATCTTTTTAGTACTTTTATTCCGTGTTTTGATATTATACTGTGCTTTCATGATATCTGTCGTTCTTTTAAAATTTAAATTTGGATCACATTCTTTTTTCCTGAATATTTTGGTTGACTTTTTTGTTGCCTTTATCATTTTTTTTTTTAATTCTGATCATCAGAAAGCATAGTGTTATATGTGGTTTTGCTCCACAAGAGTCAAAGGAATGGAAAGTGGGATGGAGGGTCAGATCAGGTCACATTCACAGTGGTGGTGTTTAGTCGTGCAGTAGTGTCTGATTCTTTTGCGACCCCTTGGACTGTAGCCTGCCAGGTTCCTTTGTCCATGGGATCTTCCAGGCAAGAGTACTGGAGTGGGTTGCCATTTTTTTCTCCAGGGGATCTTGCTGACCCAGGGACTGAATCTGAGTCTCCTGCTTGGCAGGCAGATTCTTTACAACTGAGACACCAGGGAAGCCAGGGAAGTATATTCACAATACACTTTGGGAAAATACTCTACGCTCTCCCCAGATCCTTTGGGAATTTGATTTAGTTTTCTCTAGTCTGCCTGAGGTCACAAAGCTCTTTTTTTCATTCATATCATTATTAACTCACCAACAGAATGGATGAATAATTTGGTTGGAGCCTCAATGGAAGCATATTGAATTTTGAAATGGTAAATTCTTTAGAGGTTTTCTGATAAAAGTAAATAAACAAGTGTGATTCTGAATGACTCCACTAGCATAAATGATATTATATAATTTAGTTTTATAAAATTTTACTAAAATAAGATATGTGTTAGTTAGTTGCTCAGTCATGTCTGACTCTTTGTGACCCCATGGAATGTAGCCTGCCAAGCTCCTCCATTCATGGGGTTTTCCAGGCAAGAATACTAGAGTGGATTGCCATTTCCTTCTCCAGGGGATCTTCCCCACCCAGGGATTGAACCTGGGTCTCCCACATTGTAGGCAGACTCTTTACTATCTGAACCACCAGGGAAGCCAATGATGTTATTCCTGAAGTGCAAAATTGCAATAAAAAGATAAGTAAATTTGAAAATATACTTATTCTACAGTTACTAAGCAATCTAATTAAAAGATGAAAATATTCACTGATAATTTTGATAGCTCGTAACTTCAATGCTTCATCACTCATGTAGCCCACAACATGATTTTAGGGCAGGAGAAAGGGATTCTAAGCCCTTCTACAATTTACAAGTTTATAAAATAGTTAAATTCAGGGATTTCCTTTACTCAAAAGCACTACATTGATTTGCAGAGCACTAACAAATAAGCTTCAGGAGTCACTCATGTTTACAGAAGAACTTTGCATAGAGATCTTTAAGATATCCATCAAAATCAAATAGGCATCAAAAGGAAACTAGCTATTCCTTGATTTGTATGGGCTTTTCAGAAATAGCCTGCTGCCTAAAGCCTCAGAAACAAACTTGGTATAGTGAAGTTTCTAAATTCAGAATATGTGAGGAAATAACAAGGAGAGAATGGAAAGAATGTGGTTTGTGTCTGAGCTAACAATGAGGTATACAGTTGCTACTCACTGGTGAAAGTCAACAAAGTGTGACCAGAAGGCATTGTGCCTTTTGTAGCCAGTCCAATTCCATGTATCAGTATAAACCAGCTGAGTTGATTAATCAAAGATATGTCAAAATGACCCTAGAGAGATAGGTGTTCAGGACTAAATATTTACACTTATGGAGGCATTAGAGTTATTTAGTCTAGATTTTTAAAATCTATAAGTCTTAGAAGTCTTTTCAATCTTAACAAAATTCTATGTCTATGGATTGGTATTTTCTTTTAGAATGATGACAACGATGTGTCACAGACAAAATTTATTATAATTTAAATCTTTGCTCTTTTGGAGGGTTGTGATAGGATTTTTTTCTTGTTTTATACTATGTACTTAGAATACAAGAAACTTCCTTTTCTGGGAAAATGAATACTATAAACAAGGTTTACATTGTACTACCTACCTTGTTTAAGACTGTGAATTGTTTCAGATACTCTTGGAAAGTATTTTAGTTTGTCACTTAAATATACAAATTTTTTTTATTTATCAAATAAAGATATGTATATAAGTGGTGTTAGTCACTCAGTTGTGTCTAACTCTTTGTGAACCCATGAACTTTCACCTACCAGGCTCCAAAGTCTCTGGGATTCTCCAGGCAAGAAGACTGGAGTGGGTAGCCATTACCTTAGCCAAGGGACCTTTCTGAATCAGGGATCGAACCTGGGTATCTGCATTGTAGATGAGTTCTTTACCATCTGAGCCACCAGGGAAGCCCAAATATACAAATCTCCAGCTCTTTAAAATTCCTTTAGAATACATACTTGATTACAACTTTATTAACTAATAATTTCTTAAAATACAGAATTGAACTGGACAAAATGTATTTTTTGCATGTTCTTTAGCCTGAGTTAAATTAGTTCCTTATTATTGAAAAGATTATATCATGACACTATTAAGATTATTTTGGAAAAAAAGTCAATGGTAATCCCCAATAGTGTCCCTGCAAATCAAATTACCTCCAAAATAATTAGAATATTATCACTTTCTCTTCTTTAGGAGATCTTTGTACCAGCTATGAGGATAATTTTTCATTCTTCATAGAGTTCATCTCTATCCTATGTAGATAATTAATCCCTTTTCTTACCATATATCCATTCTTACCATCATACTTCTTTATATTTCTTCTATTTTGTTTTCCTTTATAACACCTTTAACTAATGCAAAATTATTATGGTTTTATAAGTGTTACTTCCTCAGTAAATATCTCATGTGAGTAGGAATCTTATTTATGTTTACAAATATAGTATTTAGAATAATGTTTATCCTGTACTAAATAATAAATAAATATATTGTTGAATGAGTGAAAATAAGAAATCAAGAAAGTTATTGTAAAATAAGCCCTGATGCTGATTGCACATTTTAGGAATCATTTGTGTAGAAGACTACAGTTTTTAGATTTTCAATTATTAGAAAATGTATACTCTACAAGGATAATTCTTAGGAAACAACTTTTCTTGGTGGGCAAGAATACTTAATTCCTTTTTATTGTTGAATGATATGCCATTGTATGAATGTGTGACAGTTTGTTAAACCATAGTCTTATTGATGACCATTTGGAATGTTTCCCCTTTGTGATTATTGTGAATAAGGCTTTTATGAACATACATTTACAAGCTTTTTGTGGATATTTTATTTTAAAGAGTAAACATGAAGGAGTGAAATGCTTGATTATAGAGTTGGTTTTTTCTTAACTTTATAACCAACTACCATATGTTTATCCAGAGCAACTGCACCATTTTACACTCCCTGCAAAGTATGACAGTTCCAGTTGTTCTACATCCTCAGTTCTTACTGCTATATGAATCCTTTATTTTAAGCATTTGTGTGGGTGTGGACAGTTATTCCCTAATTAATTGATATCTGTCTGGTGAATAATGTTGTGCAATATCTTTTTGTGCATTTATCGGTCAGTTTTACATATTTATTTGGGAGTATATGGTTAAATATTTTTCCTATTATTGTTGGATTATTTGCTTTTCTATTTTTGATTTATACAGGTTTTTATATATTCTAGATGCAAAGCTTTTGTCAGATGTATATACTAAGGATAGAGCATTTTCTCCCAGTCTGTGGGCTGCCTGTTTATTTTTGTGATTGGCCTTTTTATGGAGTGATATATTCAATTTTGATGAGCTTTAATTAATTTGTTTCTTCTGTTAAGGATAGTGAGTTTTCTTCCCCAATATAAGAAATTTTCATTTAAGCTACAGTTGTATAAGTAATCTGCTATATTTTCTAATAGAAACATTATGACTTTAGCTATGATTCATCTATTTCAGATTAGATTTTGCCTATCAAGTGAAATAGAAGTCAAAGTTCATTTATTCCATATGGATATCCAACTGTTCCAAAAGTACTTGTTGAAAAAATTGCTTTTATCATTGAACTCAAAAATCAATTGACCATAAATATGTGATTTTTATTTCTGAAGTCTGTTCTTGCCCTACTTGTGATCTTAGAGGGAATGCATACGATGTCTTACCATTAAGTATGATGTTATCTATAGATATTTTTTCATGGATGATTTTTTATAACATATAATAAGATACTGTCTATTCCTAGTTTGTTAAAAGACCATCAAAATGAATGAGTGCTGAATTTTATTTCTTTTTCTACCTATATTGGTTAATCATATATTTTTCCATTACTCTAGAAAGTGATGATTTACATGATTAATTTTTGATTATTAAACCAACCTTTCTATCCTGGGAAAATATGCTTGTATTAATATCATCCTTCTTATATATCAATGGATCCGATTTACTAAGACTTTTGTGCAGAAATTTTGTATAGATGTTCTTGAGGATGACTGATCTGTGTGCTGTTGTTTTGTTCTTATAATGTCATTATCTGGTTTTAATATTAGCATCATAGTGGCTCTTAAAATGAATCGGAAAATGCTTCTTCTTTCTCCTTCAGATCTTGAAAGAATTTGTGTACAATATTGTGCAAGATATGTTTCCTCTCTTTAATCTTTGATAGAATTAACTGACTGTCCATACCACCTGGGACCAGAGGAGCTGTTTTTTCAGTAGTAAAATTTTTATTAAAAATCCAATTTAATAAGGAATTTTCTATTTCTTCTTGGTATTCAATATATTGCCATAAGTTGTCTTTTGTATCTTTCTTCTAATGTCTGTGAAATCTGTAGTAATGGCTTTTTTATTCTTGATATTGCTGTTTGTGTGTTTTATTTGTATTACTTAATTCACCTCACAAGACTATGGCAGTCTCATTAGTATTCTCCATTTTATTTTACTTTTTTGATTTTTAATCTATTTTGTATCTGTTTTCCATTTTACTGATTTCCACATTTATACTTATGGTTTCCCTCTATTTACTTTGGAATGAATGTGATTTTCCCCCTCTAGTTTCTTAGGGTAAAAGTTTAGAATTTTTTATTTGCAAGATCTCTTCTTACATAGAGTTTTAAAATTATACTTCTTTCTATGAAAAACTACTGTTATGTACTGAATGCTTGTGTCCCCAAAAATTCATCTGCTGAAATCCTGAAATCCTACGTATCCCCAATGTGATGTTATTAAGAGGCCGGACTTTTGAAAAGTGATTAGGCCATGAGTATGGAGCTCTCATATATGGGGTTAATGTTCTTACATAAAAGACCCCAGAGAGATCCTGTAAGACACAGCAAAAAGACAGAACTTTGATCTTGGGCCTGCCTGCTTTGATAACAGTAAGGAACAAATGTTTGTTGTTTGTAAACAGTCTAGTCTGTGGTACTTTGTTATAGTAGGCTAACCTGACTGACATCTGTTTTAACATCGTCCAACAAATTTTGTGTTTTAATCTTTTTTCAGTCTGAAATATTCTAATTTTCCTTGTGATTTTTTTCTTAGTTCATGACAAATATAGAAGTGTGTTTATTAATTTTCAAATATGTTTGTATTGTCTAGATAACATTCTTAGAATTTCTAATTATAATGAAGTTATTAGAAAACACTGCCTGATTTCAAGGCTTTGAAATTTGCCAAAATTTCTTTTATGGTCCACTTTGTTCATCTTGATAAATGTTCCATGTGCATTTGAAATGAATGTGTTTTCTATAGTTGTCAGGTTGTAGATTTCCATGAATTTTATTTGAAGCAAGTTCTTTGATATTGTGGCTCAAATCTTTTATACATGTATTTGATTTTGTCTATTTAATCAAGAGGTGTGTTATAATCTACCACTAGGACTGTGAATTATCTGTTCCTCCCTTTTTTCTGTTAAATTTCCCAACATGTATTTGTATAGTCTCTTACTAGGTGCATAGACATTTAGGATTATTATGCTTCCTTAGAGACTGACCTTTTTCATTTTTATGAAATATTCCTTCCCATTCTCCGGCAATCCTTGTCTCAAAGACTACTTTCTCTGATATAAACATAGACTCACCTGCTTCTTATTCTTACCATTTTTATGGTATATATTTTCCATGCTTATACTTAATCCAACATGTATCTTTATAGTTAAAGAATACTTCCTGTAAATAGTATATAATGGATGTTGTTTTTTTAATGCTTCAGGTTTAATGCTTCCTTTTATTTTCCTCTCATTATCATTCTCCCTATCCTCTGCTCCTCCCCCTCCTTCTTCGATTTTTATTCCCCTTCTTACAATGATCATAATCACAATGATGATGACAGTGATAATGAGGTATCTACTGTCCATTATTTCTCTAGCTGCTGTTAAATTTTATTCTTTCTTTTTTGATTTTCATTATTTTGGTTATGATGTGTTTATGAGACCTCCTTTACATTTATCTTGCATTGTGTTATTGAAGTTTTAGGATTTGTAGATTAATATTTTTTATTAATTATGGAAAACTTTATTAATTAATTTTTTAGTAAATGTTTCTTCTGTGTTATTCTCCTTTTCTTGGATCCCCATTACACATATATAAGAACATGCTATTTAGATTATTTTTTTGTATGCATATATATTTTATTTTGGGCTTCCCTGGTGGCTCAGATGGTAAAGAATCTGCCTGAAATGCGGGACACCTAGGTTCAATCCTTGGGTCAGGTGATTTTTATATTAATCTGTCTTCAAAATTCACTTTTCTTCTGTGGAGTCCAGTTTAAAGTTTAGTTCATCAAGTGAGCCCAGTTTTTAAAAACTCAATAGTTTTAAAATATTAAAATTTTAAAGTTCTGATATATCCATTGAAGTCTTTTTTTATTCTTCTCTGTTGAAATTATCCATCTGTTCATCTATTAGTCAATTAGATATTTCAATATACTTAGCAAGTTATTTTATACTCTTTTTTTTCTGATGATTCTAACATGTGGGCCATCTATGGATCAGACTTTACTGGCTATTTTTGCTTTTGATTATTGGTCAATTTTTCCTACTTCTTTCTGTATCTCAAAAGATATATATTTGCCAAAGTTCACCTTTACATTTTAAAATAGAGTATAAACTAAAGTATATATTTTAAATTTAAACTAAAGTTTATACTTTGAAATTTTCCTTTAGAAAAGAGCATGTCTTTTGCTCTGTCAAGCTGCTATTAAAGATGGTTGAGTCACTTTTATCTGTGGTTGACATTTATCAGTCTTAGTTTTATTGTGCCATTTGGTAGATTCAGTTCATCTCTGGTTCAAATATTTTAAAGGTGTTATTAGGATTTTTCTTTTATCATGTTTTGGGTTGTGAGCCCTGATGACATTTTTAGAAATATTTATGCTTATAACCTAATTAGCATTCTTCTGAATCATCAAAGATATTTCTCTCTCTCTCTCTCCCTTTCTCTCAGTCTCTCTTCTGCCTTTACATCACAGCTAATAGTTTTTTGACTCTCTAGGGAATTTCCTTGCTTTCCAGCCTTATCCTCAGCTTTCTGTTTCTCAAAAAGTGCAGTCTATAATAGTCTTCTGCAGATACGTATTAGGATTATATTTCTAACAGGTTATCACTGTCTGTGAAAGTCGCTCAGTCGTGTCTGACTCTCCATGACCGCAAGGACTGTAACCTGCCAGATTACTCTGTCTGTAGAATTCTCCAGGCCAGAATACTGGCGTGGGTAGCCATTTCCCTTCTTCAGGGGATCTTCCCAACCCAGGGATCGAATCCAGGTCTCCTGCATTGCAGGCCAATTCTTTACCATCTGAGCCACCAGGGAAGCCCTATCACTCTCTCAGTTCAGTTCAGTCACTCAGTCATGTCCGACTCTTTGCAACTCCATGGACTGTAGCACCCCAGGCCTCCCTGTCCATCACCAACTCCTGGAGTTTACTCAAACTCATGTCCATTGAGTCGGTGATGCCATCCAACCATCTCATCCTCTGTCGTCCCCTTCTCCTCCTGCCCCCAATCCCTCCCAGCATCAGGGTCTTTTCAAATAAGTCAGCTCTTAGCATCAGGTGGCCAAAGTATTGGAGTTTCAGCTTCAGCATCAGTCCTTCCAATGAAGATTCAGGACTGATCTCCTTTAGGATGGACTGGTTGGATCTCTTTGCAGTCCAAGGGACTCTCAAGAGAAGGGAATGGCAAACCACTTCAGTATTCTTGCCTTGAGAGCCCCATGAACATTATCACTGTCTAGTGGTAGTAAATTGGATACTTTATGTTGAAGTTTAGGAACACAATCCTATAAACTGTGGTTAAGTTTATGCTTGACACATATTTACAATTAAGCACAACATAGGGAAGAATGATGCCCTGCTTAGAGAAGGAGGAACAGCAATTTTAAATATTTTGGTTGATTTCTCAGGTTAAAAGTAGCTAAAGATCCCTCAAGAATGATGAAAGTATCTCTTATCTAAATCTTAAAAGTTAATCTATTGAAACTTTAGTTTATGTGCATGATCCTGGGAGCTTCTAAAGATGTGATATCCCAGGGACTATTCAAGATATAACTATATGCATCAGTCTTTATGAATCAAATGTATACTTGGTTGAAAAAATGCTAAAGTAGCATATAACTGCTGAGGAAGTTACATATTAAGAATAAACTAATCCAGTTGCAAAATTAAAGTTAAAAGAAAAGACATGTTATTCATTTTACCTTTATTCCTGTCTGGGTACAACTACCATCTGTAAACCCATTTCAGAGTCTGGCCAATTTCCTTGACCAAAACATATTAAATCAAACAAATTGCTTCAAATATTTCTTGAAATAGATAACAGTGAAAATAAACATAAAAATACCTTTCTGTTATCAGGATTTATAGCAATGTCACTTGCTCTGAATAACTCCATCTACAGCAGATGCATTGTTTTATTTTAGGTCTGACTAATGGTCATACATGCTCACCTGTCTCAAAAGACACAACATCCAATGTCTCTTACATGCCCATCATTTCTAGTTATATTACTAAGTCTCTATCTCAACAAAAATATTATTCCAACTAGAATGTCTATAAAATACAAAACCAAGAGAACTTAATTCTAATTGAGGTGGTGCTGTATGACCTTGAACAAGTCAAACAACTTTTTCAAGAAAAATAAAATGTATGTTACATGCATGTTGCACACCCCTTCATGATTCCATACAAATCGCTGAGTCTAGATGTCATGTCAGCCTTCTTTAAAATGCAAGGTCCCAGGGAGCTCTACCATTGGTTGTCATAGGAGACAAAGCGCATTCAACACTTCTTGAAAAAAGTATTTATTAATACTTTTGAAGAAAATTTATTTTTTATCACCTGTAATGTGTCAGGAACAATTCTGGATAGTGTATAATTCTAGATAATTATATTTATCTTAATTATAATATCACTGCAAAGTAAGAATTTAGTTGCATTAAAAAAATTGAATGTTAAGAAGTTATTAATCTTCCTAAAGTCAATGAAGCTGATAAAAGTCATATCTAAGCCTTGACTTCAGGTCTCTGCCTCTGAGCATTGACTTTATTTTATACCTGCTTCCTAGCAGTTTGGTGAGAAACAGGAAGATAGTTTATTATATCTCAGAAAACTTCTTTTTGAAAAGTAAACAGCTAGGATTTTTTAATCAACCAAGTTACATAGTAGAAGAGGCAATGACTGTAGAATCTGTGACTATTTTCATGAAATGATAAATCAAGGGAATTTAGAAAAATTTATGAATACTCTTTACTTTGGAGTTATACTTTTCAATTTTTGTTCATCCACTATGGCATAATGAGTCCTAACTATGTTGTAAGTATCATTTGCTAATCCTCACAAAATTAAATAGTAAACATAATTTTCAACCATCAGACATAGACAATTTAGAACACTACTACCAGAGAAGATGTGATAGTGGAATACTGGAAAATCCATCTGGGTCAGTATCAGGCCCTAAATAATTGACCATTATTCAGAGGAATAGTACATGGATTATAGCTTTAAAAATTTCAAATCTTACAGAGCAATCAAATGGCTATTTAGTTCATATATTTTTATTTAACTCAATACTTCATGATAATTTTTAAAAAATTTCCTTATTTATCCTTACTATCTGTTAGTGTGCTCTGCATTGGTTGTAATCTGTTCATTTCAAATGTTTCCCTGCTTGTCTACTGATTAGGATATAACTTTGTTGATCAGTGAATCCTAATCATTATGACCTGATACTGTATGCCTTCACACCTGTTTCCTAACTTGAAAAAAAAAAAATGTTCATATTTGTTTTTATGACATTAGTTTGTGTTTACATGATGTCAGTACGATCATTTTAACCAAAACAAAGCCAGTGTTATAGCATCCTGAGAACAGTGTACTTAGATAATTAGTTGATTTTTATATGTATATATATTTAAACAGGTACTTTTGGTTTCATGTAGACACAGCCAATGAGTCATACTTCTTTAACTGAGAGTTTTGTTTGCTTCATCTTTAAATATTTCTGGGTGTAGTATGTATTTATTTTCTCTTTCTTGACATTACTCAATTATCATTACAATTCTTATTGTTTCTTCAAAAAATATGTATTTACTATAGTAGGGGTATTTTTCTCAGCAGCTAAAACGTACTTGCCAAGATGCAAATAAATTATCTATGTTTTTAAAGAGCCTTATGGGAATTTTGTGTGTGTGTGAAACAACTGTTCAAACTGAATTATATTTACTTATTTTCGTTTTTTTCAACTTGTCTGTCATTGCACAATTATTTTTTTCTTGCATCTCTCTTGAGTAATCAGGAAATGGGTTCCTTTTTTTGGAAGTGTTAATTCCACAAACCCCAAAAGGCCTTGGCACTCTGGAAGACTGCAGTGGTTTTCAAAACAGAATTCCTGTTTTTCTCATACATTTAATAAACTGATCTAATTTCTTCCATATTCAAGAGAGGGTTATTTGCCAAGCAGTGAGATCTTTCTGTGTCCAAATAGTCTTATTTAAGTACCAAGTGAAGTGCTGTTTATGTGCAAGGCACTGTCCTAGGTTATGCAAGGGAATGGATAAATAAGTAAGATATTTCTCCTGCCTACAGGAAATTCAGATTTAAAATTTAGGAAGGAAATAAAGCCACAAAATACTTTGAAGATTTAGAAAATTGCAAGCAATCAGTAAAACAAAAAGAATACTGCCTATATGGAATGTAACTTCGAGGGATTGCTTTCCTACTTTGTAATAACCCTATTGAGTACTGAGATATATACAGATGAGTAAGGGCCAGGTACTGTCCTTGACATTGACAAAGGTATTAACAGATAGAAATAGGAAACTGAATGTGAGAGGTGGAGAGAGTGTGAATGAGGAAGACACCTCAGTCATCCCAGACCAGATGTGGATGAGTGCAGGTTAAGAAAGGTGAATGTATGGTGTACTTAGGTACCAAAAATTAAAAATAGCCCAAATGATTAGGGGCCCAAAGAATATATGGGGAAGTATTTCTACTGAAGCCTAGAAAGTTAGACTAGGTCTGTGTTGTACTGAGCATACGGCACATAAGAAAGGTGAATTTTCTGCCTCAGTTTGTTTCGTTTTGTTTTGCTTTTTTACTGTGTTTTATTGACACTAGCAGTAAAGAACCCGCCTGCCAATGAAGGAAATGTAGAAGACATGGGCTTGATCCCTGTGTTGGGAAGATCCCTTTGGAGGAGGGCATAGCAACCCACTCCAGTGTTCTTGCCTGGAGAATTCCATGGACAGAGGAGACTGGCGGGCTATGGTCCATGGGGTCACAAAGAGTCAGACAATACTGAAGTGACTTAGCATGCACATCCCTAGGAATCACTGTTAGTCATATAGTATACCTAGTCATCAATTAAAGTACACATCAATTTGCTTGTTCTGTTAATGTGAGAACACTTGCTAGAATACCCTCAGAATATTGAAATGTATTTGGAAATATTTTACTGATTTTTATTAAATGATTGATTGATATAGGAGCAGAGATAACTAATAAGCAACAAAAAAACCCAGTAAGTCACTGTAGAATATGCATCCAGATTTATGAGCTTTTACATCATTGATATATAATATGACGAGTGGTTGGTGAAATTACTATGGGAAGCCCTGAGGCCTAAGTTAACCAAGGAGTCCTTGAAGGCCTCCTCCAGGAAGTAACACTTCAGTGGAGATATGAAGCAGAAGTTAGCCAGAGAAAGTGGTATATGTGAATATGAGAACTGAGGAAGAGACTATGCACTCTTTTGTGCAATGTCTAGATGGGAGGGGCAGAGAAAGAGAGAAAAATTAGCTAACATTGGGATCTAAGAATAGTGAGTATAATGGTTTGAGCTGAAGCAGAATGGAAATGTTTATATTTACCTGGAAGTGTAGATGCCACATTATTGAAAGCACCACTGATTTAGAGAATAACAGCAATTTACTCATTCATAAATATCAGAGCCTAGGTACCCAAACCTTCAATGAAAACGAAATACCAAGAATAAATTATTAAAATGACTAAATGGATTGAGAGTCAGGAAACAGTCCTTGCCTCATTTTTAGCACTTCGGAGACTAAAAATGAGCTTTAGCCATTTTTAGAAAAGATGAGCTTTATTTTACAAAGGAAGCAGATCTGACTCACTGAAGTGTTCTGAAAAACATACATGATAAACATACATTACCAAAATCAGGCGTGTCTAAGTTTTGTCTAGTTCAGGAGGAGGGAATCAAGGCCTGAATACTGTAACTTCTTTAAAGCGTGAGCTGTAACTACATTGACAACCACCCAACTCTGAGATTTTAACTGTTTGGACCCTATTTTTAATAGAAAATCAAGACCCAATATACCCTTAGTTATAGTATTGGGCTAAATTAGATTTAATCCAAGTTTTTTCACACTCATGTTTATAGATATAACATCTTATAGGAAAGTGATGTTTATAAATATAAACACTAGTACTATAAGATCCTAAGAAACCAACCAAAATACTAATGGCTTTCTTTATACTTTATGAGACAATAAGAGAAATGTATACGTTCCTCAAGGACTTTTAACTTTCAGTCATAGTCACAAAGGAATTTCACACTAGCTTTAATTAACCAGAAAATTTGGATGATCAGAATTCCTATGTTCTGAATATGTTAGTTACCTGACATTTTCAGGTAAAAATGACCTGACTTTGAGACTGTTAACATTATTTTATCCTATATTGCTTTTCTACCTCTTCTGCTTTGCATTTTTCTCTCATAGCCCCATGTCTACTTTCATATATTTGACCAGTTAATTTTGCTGTTATGTAGTTAGTAAGTCATATCATATTCTTTTGAGACCCCATGGACTGAACCCTGCCAGGCACCTCTGTCCATGGGATTTTCCAGGCAAGAATACTGGAGTAGGTTGCCATTTCCTTCTGCAGGGAATCTTCCAGATCCACAGATCAAACCCATGTCTTCTGCATTGGCAGGCGGATTCCTTACCACTGAGCCACATGGAAAGTCAAATTGGAAGATTACTTGCCTATATACTTAAGATAAGCTGGAAATTAGATATAGAAAAATTTGAGGATGTGGAAAGTTTGTATGTATGTGCATATAAAATATATATAATGTACATTTGTACATTTGGGGATAAAATTTAACTTTAATTTTCACTTAAGAGTTTGCCACCTTAGGCATCACCTAGGCAAAATGCATAAGCACTCATTTTAATAGTTGCATAAAATCCTATGATATGCCATGAATTTTGTAACTATTTTTGTAGTAATGCAAGTATTTATAAAATTTTTGCCAATATAAGTAAAAGTACAATAATCATTCTTGTGTGTAGGCTGCATGCTTGCTAAGTTGCTTCAGTCATGTCTGACTCTGCAAACCTATGTACTGTGGCATCCCAGGCTCCTCTGTCCATGGGATACTCCAGACAAGAATACTGGAATGGGTTGCCATGTCCTTTTTCAGGGAATCTTCTTGACCCAGGGATAGAACCCATATCATATATCTCCTTCATTGGCAGGTGAGCTCTCTACCACTGGCACCCCCTAGGAAGACTGTGTAGCTAGAGACAGTGAAACGTGTTAGTCGCGTCTGTCCCTTTGTAACCCCACAGACTGTAGCCTGCCAGGCTCCTCTGTCCCTGGGATTTCTCAGGCAAGAATACTGGAGTGGGTTGCCATTTCCTTCCTCAGGGGATCTTCCTGACCCAGGGATCAAACCCGGGTCTCCCACATTGCAGATGGATTCTTTATCATCTGAGCCACCAGGAAAGCCCCTGCCCATGTAGATACTTATATCTAAATGTTTTAAAACATACACAACATTAATAAAATACTGGACAAGTAAGTAAAAAAATGTGAATGTAGCTAAACCCTTTAAAATTTGCTCAGCCTTATTACTACACAGGGAAATGAAAATAAATCCAATTGGATACTGTTCTGCCCGTAGTCCGAGTCCCCGGTCGGGAAAGAAGACTCCTCGAAACAATGCAACTCGCAATAGGGGAATTTATTACTGACTCGAGCCAGGGCCTCCAGCCCTCACCAGGTGTGTGAGGACGAAAGGCCCCGAGCCCCAGTTCTCTCGGGTATTTATTAGGTCAAAATAAGCAGCAGGTAGTTGGCACAATCGGATTGGTTACACAGTGGGTAGTTGGCGCAAGTTGATAGGTTACACAGTTGCAAGGTAATTTTTGTTGGCCCAACGTGGGGCTTTCAGCTTTCCCCTGATAGGTTCCCTTTTCTCTGGCTAGGCATATGTTGATTGGCTGGCTCTAGGAGGCCTGATTATTATGTTACCCTGGGAAACCAGGCCTACTCCTAATCTAGGCTGCCTGCCATGGTGTTAGCCGTGACAGCCTCACAGATACCATCTTTCTCATCAATCTAAACAAATTTCAAAAGAGAAATTAAAACTACTACTGTGGGCGCATATACACTTTGATGCTTTGGTGATGGGAGCAAGCTCCTTAGGGAAAGGAAACTAGCAATAGCTGGTGATTTTAAACATCCTTTGGGAAGGATGTGTCTATTTTTAAAATACATTCATATTTTCTGACTTACTTGTTCATGTATTTTATTAATGCTGATACAGAAAAGCTTCTTTTAAATATGTAAAAAAAATGTATTTACAGGAGGTATTTGCCATTTTACTTTTTTACTTGAAGATAGTTTTCCAAGTCTTTTACTTTTGGTAGTATTCAGTACCTCCTTTGTAGAAGGCAGTGGCACCCCACTCCAGTACTCTTACCTGGAAAATCCCATGGACAGAGGAGCCTGGTAGGCTGCGGTCCATGGGGTCGCGAAGAGTCGGACACGACTTCACTTTCACTTTTCACTTTCACTTTCGCTTTTCACTTTCATGCTTTGGAGAAGGAAATGGCAACCCACTCCAGTGTTCTTGCCTGGAGAATCCCATGGATGGGGGATCCTGATGGGCTGACGTCTATGGGGTTGCACAGAGTCGGACACGACTGAAGTGACTTAGCAGCAGCAGCAGTACCTCCTTTGACATTCAAAGTATCGAATTATTGTTTTCTTCATATACTTTTTTTTTTCCCCACGGATCTGGCTGTCTTGTATCACTTGAGAAAATTTACTTGAGCCCTAATTAACTGTTTTTAAAATTTGTATAATTTTCAATTTTTTCCTTCCATTAAATATTTTATTCTGTCTGGATAAAAAAATCATGGACACAAAATAGGGTTCTATCATTGTTTTCTGTCAATGATAACCAACCATACTTCCAGCAACCAATGTAGCACCTTAAGTAAAAACAGACTTAAGGCAGGCCACTTGGCTGTGGTCTTTTACCATCCATTTAACTGGTCCAAGACTGTGTTTGTCATTTTAAAACTGGTATTATAATGACACTTAACTTCTTAGGTGGTTACAATAAATAAATAAAATTATTATCCATAAATTGCACATATAAATAAGTGTAATTGTTATTTAAATACATACTTTTCACAGGTGGCGCTTGTGGTAAAGAACCTCCCTCCTAATGCAGGAGGCATAAGAGACTTGGGTTCAATCCCTGGGTTAGGAAGATTCCCCTGGAGGAGGGCATGACAACCCACTCCAGTATTCTTGCCTAGAGAATCCCATGGACAGAGGAGCCTGGTGGGCCACAGTCCATGGGGTTGCAAAGAATCAGACACGACTGAAGTGACGTAGCACATTCACAGCACAGCCTCTGTACAAAGACACACTTGCCATATTTCAAGTTGTAATTTAAATTTATATATTTTCTGAAGGCTTTTACTTCTGCTTAATAATGTTATCTTCTCCCAAGTGAATGTCATTTCATTTTGTTAACAGTATTTCTGTAACACTCTTATCTAGATGTGTCCCTATGTAAACATTTTTTTCAAAACTTTAATGAACATTTTAATTATTTATTTTTCGATAGAAACAGAAAAAAAAAAAAAAAGCAGGCAAATAGAAAATCAATTTTAGGTGATATTTAATAAATATCTTACACTTTTCCACTTTAAAATAGATTGAAATAATATTCTCTTACTCTTTACAAACCTACTCACATCTGTGGTGATTCTTTTTCTTTTGCAAGTTTCCATATTTTTTCTTACTGTTTAAAATTTGAGTAGATTTCTGAATGTCTATTCACTGCATTAACTTGTTTCAAATTATTAGTGTTTGTTTAATTTTAATATCTCCTTGTGTGTATATTCATTTAAGCATGTTAAATTTCATTTTGCTTAATCTTCTCTATTTGCCTAATTTTTAACTTCTTAGATTGACTATTACACTCATTCACTTTCAATTTATTTCTCTTATTATTGGAATACATAAATCTATACATTTTCCTTCTCATTGAAAACTGGTCATTATGTATTTAAATTATTGATATTAAGTTTATTTTTCCCTTTTACTCCTAGGTAACTTATAGTTTACTTTTCATCTCTAGGCTAGTAACATCTGGGAAGTAGCATTTCTTTTTAATATTTATAGTGATTCTAGCAGAATTTTTCTTATTTTTAGAACTGACCAAAGAATGTGTGCTGTAATATAGCTAATATCATCATCGATTAAACTTTAGGTGGGGGTTCATATACACACATACATATGCACATTTATGCAAAATACTTTATGAATAAAGGATAAAATATATAATTTGTTTACAAAATAAATAACTTTACATTGATCACATTTTTCAATTTTAGATATTTGAAAGATTAAGATAAATATGAAAACTATCCTGCTACAAACATCTAGAACTAGATAAACTAGAAAAAATACAACAATCATTTAAATATGATGCTGAGCTTGTATATGCATGCATGCATGCTTAGTCACTCAGTAGTGTCCAACACTTTGCGACCTCGTGGACTGCAGCCCACAAGGCTCCTCTGTCCTTGGGGATTCTCCAGGTAAGAATACTGGAGTGGGTTGCCATGACCTCCTCCAAGGGAATCTTCCCAACCCAGGGAAAACACAGGTCTTCCACATTGAGGGTGGATTCTTTACCATCTGAGCGTCCAGGGAAGCCCACAAATACTGGAGTGAGCAGCCTATTTTTTCTCCAGGGGAATCAAACTGGGGCCTCCTGCATTACAGGTGGATTCTCTACCAACTGAGCTACTGGGGAAACCCACGCTTGTACATAAGAAATCCTTCTTGTAGCTCAGTAGTATAGTTTGAAGTCAGTGAGCCTGATCCTTCCAGCTTTGTTTTTCTTTCTCAAGACTACATTGGCTGTCCAGAGACTTTTTTTGCTTCTGTACATGCCATGTGTGCCAAGTCGCTTCAGTCATGTCCAACTCTTTTCAATCCCATGGACTGTAACCCACCAGGCTCCTCTGTCCATGGAATTCTCCAGGCAACTATACTGGAGTGAATTACCATGCCCTCCTCCAGGGGATCTTTCCCACCCAGCAATCGAAACTGTATCTCTTGTGGTTCCTGCATTGCAAGTAGATTCTTTACCACTGAGCCACCAGAGAAGCCCTTTTCGCTTCCATACAAATTTTCAAAGTTTTCATTCTATTTCTGTGAAAAATGCCGTTGGTAATTTAATAGGGATTGCATTGAATCTGTGGAGTGTCTTGGGTAGTTTAGTCATTTTAGCAATATTGATTCTTTCAATCCTAGAAAACGGTATAGCTTTCCATCTATTTGTGCCATCTTCAATTTCTTTCATCAATGTCATAGTTTTTGGAGTACAGATGTTTTGACTCCTTAGATAGGTTTATTTCTAGGTATTTTATTCTTTTTGATGTGATGGTAAATGTGATTATTTCCTTAATTTCTCTTTCTGATTTTTCATTGATAGTGTATGAAAGTGCAACAGATATCTGTATTAATTTTGTGTCCTGAAATGTTACTGAATTCATTAATAAGCTCTAGTAGGTTTCTGGTAGCATCTTTAGGATTTTCTATGTGTAGTATCATGTCATTTGCAAACAGTGACAGTTTTACTTTTTTTTTTCCAATATGGGTTCCTTTTATTTCTTTCTCTTTTCTGATGGCTGTGGCTAGGAATTCCAAAACTATGTTGAGGAGAAGTGACGAGAGTGACCATCTTTGTCTTGTTCCTGATCTTAGAGGAAATGCTTTCAGCTTTTCACCGTTGACTTTATATAATGTTAGCTGTGGGTTTGTCATACATGACATTTATTATGTTGAAGCATGTTCCTTCTATGCCCACTTTCTGAAGAATTTTACCACAAAGCAGAATACTTTTTGATATATATTGCAGCAATATCTTTCTGGATTCATTTCATAGAGTAATGAAAATAAAAGCAGAAATAAATGACGTCTAATTAAACTTAAAAGCATTTGCACAGTAAAGGAAACCATAAGCAAAATGAAAAAACAACCTAGAGAATGGGAGAAGCTATTTGCAAATGATGTAACTGAAAAGGAATTAATTTCCAAATTATACGAACAGCTCATACAACTCAAGATATAAAAACATTAAATTAAAAAATGGGCTGAAAATCTAAATAAACATTTCTCCAAAGAAGACATGAAGATGGCTAACAGGCACATAACAAAATGTTCAGCATCACTAATTATTAATATTAGAGAAATGCAAATAAAAACCCTGATAAGGTATCATCTCACATGGGTCAGAATGGGATTATCAAAAAGTCTATAAATAATAAATGGTGGAGAGAAAGTGTGAAGAAAAAGCAACCCCCCCCCCCCTTATACTGTTGGTGGGAATATAGATCGGTACAGCCACTATGAAAAACAATTTACCTAAAACTATAATTACCATATGATCAAGCAATCTCACCTCTGGACACATATCAGGAAAAAAAAAGTATAATTCAAAAAGATACATGCCCCGCAACGTTCAGAGTGGCACTATTTACATACAGTAGCCAAGGTATGGAAGCAACCCAAATGTCCACTGATAGATGAATGGATAAAAATGTGCAAGGGGATATTAGTCAACCACAAAATATAATGAAATAATGCCATTTGCAGCAACATGGATAGACCTAGAAATTACCATACTAAGTAAAGTAAGTCAGAGAGAGAAGGACAAATATCATATGGTATGGTTTATATGTGGAATTAAAAAAGAGAGAGCGAGAGAGAAGTGAACTTATTTCCAAAACAGAAAGAGACTCACAAACATAGAAAACAAATTTATGGTTACCAAAGGGAAAGGTAGGGAAGAATAAATTAAGAGATTAGAATTAACATATATATACTATGATATGTAAAATAGATAACAAATAAGACCTACAGTACACCACAGGGAACTATACACAATATTTTGTAACAACCTATAAGGAAAAGAAATATAAAAAAGAATATATACATTGTACAGCTGAACTAACACAACACTGTAAATCATTGTAGTTCAATTTTTTAAAAATATAACTATGAGTTTTATCTTTAGCATGAATGTATTCTTTAGATGGCGTGCCCGTAATAACTTTAATAGTAGAAAACTTGGTACTTAAAGTACAATCAATTGTATTATATCACGAGTACTATAAAAGGATGTGTTCTTGAAAGATATTTTATCTGCAAAATTTTCCTACTATTATGTTCATAACTGAACTTCTATATCAAGTATAACTTCTGTATATGAAAAATCCCAATTGAGTCTAAGCTCTTAAAAATTTAAATGAATTTATTCATGTATTTCTATACTTATATTGCTACAGGGTAGAAAATTTGGTTCCTATATTTTGGGGGTTTTCTCACAATATGAATCCATCATAGTCCTAGTAATCAATAAATCCAAATGAAAACTAAGAAAAAAGAAATTCTTAAATGAAGAATGGACTGAACTCTGGATTATTTGATACTTAACTTCACCCCTGAGCTGCTCTGGGTGGTGGGGGGAGTCAGTTCTGGTAAGTGGGAATTGAGACAGGATCATTGGTTGTGCGACCCTATAAGGGCTTAGCACAGTAAAGGGATAGACTAAAAACAAATCTGCCCTGCTGAAAAAAATGTCAGGGACCACTTCAGGTTTTCCAGATTTCAAAGTAAAAGAATGAAAGTCTTCCGTGACAATTAGAAAATCAGGGTCTGACTTCTGCATGGATATAGAGACTGAATTATACTGGCCAAACAGTAAAATTCTTTCCTTTCTGAGATTATAACTTTTAAAATGGCTTTTGGAATGGTAAAATTCCAAGGACTCTGATAGAAGTCATGCTATTGTGGTTGATCACATCTTTCACTCAAATCACAAAGAAATTGATTAGAAACAAGAAACTCCTCAAAAGTTGTGATGGTAATTTTAAATTTCAAATCCCTTATCCAAGAAGCAATTCATCTGGTTAATGAGAAGCAAACACAATTAGGGTTAGAAACTTCCAAACTTGAAGTGATCCTTAAATAAAAAGGAATATGAAATGAATGTTCTTTAAATTATTTAAATTCATTAAATAAGAAATCTAAACTACAAAGTGAGACCCAAATGCTCTGAACCTTGTGAAATACTAATAAGCTTTTCTGAATAGTAACTATATGAAGTTCTCAACTTAGTATTTTTCAACTTTACTATAGTGTGAAAGCAACACGCCCTCTGTAGAAAAGGTAGTTCATATTTTAAATTTTGATCTTTTCCTGGGTAAGTGTTATATGATAGATGATGCTGGGCTATGTCACTGAGTCACAGCTCCTGGGCATCCATCCAAAGAATATGCTTACAACCATTCTGTACTCATCCAATTATCTTGTTTTTCACTTTCAATATTCAATTAATTCTGAGATATACAATACTTTAGTTAAAAAAATAGGCTTTATGTCAGATGATATTACCCAACTGTAGGCTAATTTACGTGTTCTGAGCAAATTAAAGTAGGGTAGGCTAACCTAGTAGGTTCAGTAGATTCAGTAGTTTAAGAGTAACAACTGCATTTTTGAATTATGAAATTTTCAACTTTTGATGGGTTTGTTGGGAAAAGTACATATATATGTATATATTTATGTATATTGATAATGTGCACATTGATATGAATCCTTATATATATATATATGCATAATAAATGAATTGGTAAATCAAAAAGAAAATACAGAATTGTGAACAGATGGTAAATCTGAAATGATTACAGAAATGTTAATGTAGACGCTAGATAAAATAAAAAGTTCTGGAAATTTAATTAAAAGGGTTTCATTGTTTAGTTGCTTTGTCATGTCCTACTCTTTTGTGGTCCCATGAACTGTAGCTAGCCAGGGTCCTCTGCCCTTGAGATTTCCCAGGCAGAATACTGGAGTGGGTTGCCATTCCTTTCTCCAGGTGATCTCACCAACCTATTGATGGAACCCGAATCTCCTGAATAGGCAGGCAAATTCTTCACCATTGCACCACCAAGAAAGTGTTTCAGGTGGTTACAACAGAGGAAACCAAAAATGAAAAAGGCAATATCTGAAATAATAATAGCTTTGATCTTTTTTAAGAGTTGATAACGTATACCAATTTTTAAAATTATAAAATACAGTGAGGGACTTCCCTGGTGGTCCAATAGATTAGGACTCCTTCCAGTGGAGGGGGTACACGTTTGATCCCTGGTCAGGGAGCTAAGATCCCACATGCCTCACAGCCAAAAAAAACAAAGAAACAAAAAAAAAAACAAATCATAAAACAATATTATAACAAATTCATTAAAGACTTTAAAAATTGTCCACATGAAAAAAAAATCTTAATCACACACACACAAAATGAGAATCAAGGAAGATAAATTCAAAGCAAATCCACACCTAGACACATTGTGGTGAAATTGCACAAAATTTAAAATTTTGAACACATGCACACACAAAGGGATATAGCAATTAAAGAAAAGGAATGTTTACCTTAAAAATAATGAATAGAAATGAAACTGATATCTCAAAAAGAACAATAGAATCCTGAAGAAAAAGAGAGGAAGGAAGGGAGGGAGGGAAGGAGGGAGGGAGGGAGGAAGACAGGAAGGAAAGAGAGAGGAAAAGAAAGCAAGAGAATAAAATTAAAAAAGATAATTAAGGAAATTATCTGTTAACCTATAATTCTATACCTATGAAATTTTGCAAATGTCAGGGATAAAGATTTAGACAGACAAATTTCCTGCTCTCAGAAGTTTCCTGTAATATTGAATGTGTGTGGTTTGTTTATTACTACAAACTCTTTCATCTCTCTCTGTTACAGAATTATATTGCAGTTCCTTCCAGTATGAGTGATATATACTTCTCTACCCAGAGGTTTCGGGCTTAGCCATGTGACTTGCATTGGCCACATATGTGACATATGTCAAGTAGAGACTTAAAATGTTCTTGTGTGGTCTAGCTTGCTTCTTGTGCTCCTGTGATCACCATGAGGAATATAACCTCCAAATATCTGCTGCCCTGTTAACCTGGGCCCAGCAATGATATTCACGAACAGACATGAACCTAACTAGAAACACAGTGCTAAACCCATCCCACTTCACATCCTGAAGCAGTGATGTTTTGATTTCCTCACGGATTCATGAGGAAAGTAAATATGTGTTACTATAAGCCACTGAAGATTTTTATTATGCAATATAATTGTAGCAATTGCTTCCAAATACAGTGTGTTTTGAGAAGATGGAAAGGGAAATTGAACATAAAAAAAGGAGTAGGATAAAGGAATGATGATGATCAAATGTATGGTAAATATTTGAGTAAATTCAAGCAAGCACAAACTTTATAAGACAACCATGACAATGACTAATTTATGTCATATAGGAATGGGGTACAACTGAAATTCAGTCTAGCCAAAACCACAGAGGCTGGCTTGAAAATTAATAGAAATAATGTCTGGGATATTACCAAGTTTAGTTTCAAATTGGTTTACTCCCAGCCGGTCAGTTAATGACATAATGACACACAGAAGAAGGAACCTGGAGAGAGGTATACATGCATGGACTCATCTTCATAGTGCATCCTTTATTGCCCTAAAAGCCATAGGCAAAGCTTTATTATTTATGCTGCCTTCACTGACCTAGGATTTACCAAATCAGAAACACCTGGAATCATGTCCTTGCAGCCTTTTATTTGAAGTAATGGAATGGGCACTTCTGAACTCAAGGATTTATATAATTAGAAAACATTTTTTTTTTTTTTACTGTGCCACAGTACATCACACTTTTTTGCATTTTATTTCCTGCTGAATCATCTGGCTTAGACAAAGTTTGAGTAGGGCAGATCTAATCAGAGCCTACTTCTAAATCAATCTGGACATTCCTGTGACATGAGAATTTAAACAATTGATAATTTGTAAAAAGTATATATACTTAGATTTGTTCCTCTAATTTATGGTTAAAATCAGTTACATTTATTGCTTATCCTCAATTTTATCCTTTTTCTAGTTTTATCCTGATTATATTTTTTTTACCATGCCGTGTTGATTTAGATGTCTTTCCAGATTACTACTGAGGCCATTAGTATGTCCAAAGTTATAATTAATCTATATCTCTGCATTAATGCACCAACATTAAATTATAATTGTGTGCTACTCTTACTCCAAAGCAAGGCATTATTCTTCTGGACATTTCCTTACAAGGTAAGAACTTAAGAAAACTGTGCTTCCTCCCACCCTAAACTCTGTGTTGGGCTAATGTTATCTTGGATTCCCGGTGGCTCAGTGGTAAAGAATCCACCTGCCAGTGCAGGAGATGCATGAATTTCAGGTTTGATCCCTGGGTCAGGAAGATCCCCTGGAAAAGGAAATGACAACCTATTCCAGTACTCTTGCCTGGAAAAATCACATGGACAGAGGAGCCTGGCAGGCTACAGTCCTACAGTCACAAAGAGTCAGACACGATTGAGCATGTACACAGAGCCACCATTGTGAATTATTTGGTCCTACACTAGTGTGAATAGTAAATACTAATGGTGTCAGTGTATTTCAGAAAAGTATTTGATAGCTGAAGAATTAAAGCACTAATAACAACTTTTATTTAAGTATCTCATGATTTTAAATGGATTTTCCCAGAGATGTTGATATCTTGTAGAGTTTCGTAGAGCAACATTCCACCGAAAGCTAAATTTTCCTGAAAGACTAAATATGGTTTTTTGTAATGTACTGGCAAGATACTTCAGTAGTTTTGAGGAACTCAGTGAACCTAAAATATGGCAGTTTTCCTATCCTTCTGGATTTTGAGGATCTTAACTACTGTTCTGTATAATAATTTGTATTCTTTCAAGTAATAGGGAAAAAGAGGTCAATGTAAGTTCACCATGTGAATTAAGAACAGCAGTAATGAATGTATGTATGAAAATCTTTGTTGTTGTATAGTCACATCTGACTCTTTGCGACCCTAAGGACTTTAGCCAGCCAAGCTCCTCTGTCCATGGAATTTTCTGGGCAAGAAAACTGGAGTTGGTTGCCATTTCCTTCTCCAGTGAAAATCTTTTAAAAAAGAATTAATTGGTTCTATCTAGCTATAAAATATTCCGTATCTGTTTCAAGAAAACTTATGAACAGATACCAAAAATTCCAACTCATGTTTCATTGCACATTGATTTATTTATCATACATTTATATTTCATATCAACATTTGCAGGAGGCCCTGGTTTGGTTCCCGGGTCAGAAAGATCTGCTGGAGAAGGGATAAGCTACCTACTCCAGTATTCTTGGACTAACCATGTGGCTCAGCTGGTAAGGAATCCACCTGCAATGTGGGAGACTTGGGTTCGATCCCTGGGGTGGGAAGATCCCCTGGAGAAGGGAAAGGCTACCCACTCCAGTGTCGTAGCCTGGAGAATTCCATGGACTGTATAGTCCATGGGGTCCCAAAGAGTTGGACACAACTGAACGACTTTCACTTTCACTTTTCATACATTTGTACCTGTATATAAAGTAGTCAAATTTATTATATGCTTTAGGTAGATATTCTTGCATAAGGATTTATGTATTTTTCTTAGAATACATGACAATATATTTTCTTCTTATTTTAGCAATGTTTCCTCCTCAAAGAAGAATAAAGCTATATTTTGTACAGATTTTTTTAAGATTATGTTTCTTTCCTTTAAATAGCCTTTATTCATTATCATTTTCTGGCTGCAAATGAGAAATTTATGTCGTTTTGGTTTCTTGTTGCTTTTAAAATACTGTATTTTCAGTAAGCTCTTTAAACATAGAGATTTTAATCCCAGATTGTTTTTCAGGTTCAGTTTAGTTCAGTCACTCAGTTATATGCAACTTTTTGTGACCCCATAGACTGCAGCACACCAGGCTTCCCTGTCCATCACCAATCCTGGAGCTTGCTCAAACTCATGTCCATTGAGTCAGTGATGCCATCCAACCATCTCATCCTCTGTAGTCCCCTTCTCCTCCTGCCTTCAATCTTTCCCAGCATCAAGGTCTTTTCCAATGAGTCAGTCCTTCGCATCAGGTGGTCAAAGTATTGGAGTTTCAGCTTCAACATCAGTCCTTCCAATGAACATTCAGGACTGATTTCCTTTAGGCTGGACTGGTTTAATCTCTCTGCAGAGAATAAATTAGGAAAATAATAAGTTTAATAAATAAATAAATATTTTTAGGAAAATAATAAATACCAAAATTTCAAATTGCGTTTCCTCTATCTTCCTCTTCTTTCACAGGTTGTGATTTTTATTATTATAAATAACGAATTTCCTTGATTCTCCCTACAAGTCTTCATTTGTGTTCTTATGTTTTCCTTTTCTGAATACTGTGGGAAAAAAAAAAAAACAACTTTTTTTCTTTTTGATGTTATAGTTGTGGTTCTTAGTAGTGGTTTGTTCTTAGTTTGTTTTTGGTAATGGTTCTCTTTTTTGCCCTCTCTCCATCTCTTTCTCTTTTTCCCTATTTGTCATATGTTTAAATTTGAAAATTGTTTTAGATATACAAATTACTTTTTGTGTTCTAATTGTATAACTTTAATGTGTCAATTAATTTTTATTAAAATTTTTGTCTTATGCTTTTATTGTGTTAACGTCATTGGTGTCACCCGTCCTAGTTCTTTATCTTGATCTTTGGTCTTTCATGGTTCAAGTTTCCTAGAAAGACTGTGTGTGTATGTGTGTGTGTGTGTGTATCTCTGTGTGTGTATGTATGTATATAATCCACTTTGAATGCTATTCCTTTGGCATTTATATAGATCAGGCTCTTCAGTGTAGTATCTTGGGATCTAAAATGGAGGATATCACTATGATTTTGGTATTAGGTTTTGTTATTGCTTTAAGTCTGTTTTTACTGTTATTAATACATTAATTTTGTTGACCCATTACGTTTTGCTAAAATGTCATGGATAGACTCTGTTCTCAGTTTTTGTCTTTATACATACAGGGAGGCTTCCCAGGTGGTTCAGTAGGTAAAAAATCCGCCTGCCAACCCCCAGGTCAGGAAGATCCCCTGGAATAGGAAATGGCAACCCACTCCAGTATTCTTGCCTGGAACATTTCATGAACAAAGGAGCCTGGCAGGCTACAGTCCATGGGGTTGCAGAGTCAGACATAACTGAACACAGCACAGGGCATACACAGGTAAAGGCATTCTCATTCAAAACCAATGTATTGGGACCAGTTCAGTTCACATGAGCAGTTCACATGCAGATCTAACTGAGTTAGCAAATCAAGCATGTTCTCCATGTTATTCCCACAGCAAACCCGCTGGTGGAGACCTCTAGGCAGATACAAGGTCCACTGATTCCTGAACTCTTTAAATTCCATCAGTTCAGTTCAGTTCAGTCGCTCAGTCGTGTCCAACTCTTTGCGACCCCATGAATTGCAGCACGCCAGGCCTCCCTGTCCATCACCAACTCCCGGAGTTTACTCAAACACCTGTCCATCGAGTCGGTGATGCCATCCAGCCATCTCATCCTCTGTCGTCCCCTTCTCCTCCTGCCCCCAATCCCTCCCAGCATCAGGGTCTTTTCCAATGAGTCAACTCTTCTCATGAGGTGGCCAAAATATTGGAGTTTCAGCTTCAGCATCAGTCCTTCCAATGAACACCCAGGACTGATCTCCTTTCGGATGGACTGGTTGGCTCTCCTTGCAGTCCAAGGGATGAATTCCATAGCTTATGTCAAAAAGGACAAGCAAGGGTTTTCTTCTGCTGCTGGCCCTCTGCCTCTCATCCCGGATCCCCTAAGATAAAATCTTACAGAAGAAAAGTAGAAGAAAATGATGCTCTGTTGCCCTGCCTGATCTGAAAAGATATTACATAGCTTTAGTTATGACCATTTGGAACATACCATCTGCTGAACTGTGATAATTGCCCCAGCTTGGATACTGAAATCTGAAGCTCTGTAAATTTTGGATAATGCCAAAGAAAGAGAGAGAAAAGAAGCATAATCAGAAGACATATGCTACAGAAAGATATGATAGAGGGCCAGGACTGTATTAGAAATTATTCCAAAGAATGTATGCCTTTTCTTGATGGATTTCATTTTTTTTAAATTGTACCAAGTTCCAATTCTTTTTGTTATACCACAGGGGACTTTTTTTTTTTAATTTCACTTTTTTTAATATCCTACTCCAGGAAATGAAAAGTTCAAAAGAATCTCACTGATGGTGAAATAAATAATAGAGAAACTAATGGTCAACCTTTTGTACCTAGTCTTCTATTCCTTTAGCTGTTAACACAAATAAAATGAAATATAAAATATATTTAATAAATATTAACTACATATTTACACAGTCATAACTTGGCCTCTTTGTGCATATTATGTAACTTATTATAGGAACATTTATATAAATAAATTGTGCAAAATGACTCCTTTGCTGGTAGAGAACTTCTAGCCTTCAGTCCAAAACATATCAAATCTTATATGAGGCTTTAGTCTACTATTTGAAAACATAAATGTAAACAATGTAAGAAACATCAACTTCTAGACTTTGAAATTCAGTATCAAGAGAAAAGAGATGTCTTTCTAAGAGCTAGTGTTGTGTAATAAAATCCACATGGGCTTTGGATTTGGAGAGTCTTGGGCTGACTTCCCTTTACTGTTTACGTAAAGACTGGTTGCATATTTGTTTAGAATACAGATTCCCAGTCTTGAGGTCAGCCACATGTATTTTGATTCATTTGATCTAGTATGGGATACAAATGGCCCATGGAGGAATGACAATTTAATTTATTATTTGAGCTGGGTCATTTTTGAAAGTGAAAAGAGAAGCATTAACATTTAAGTCCAGGCAAATCTGACTATATGGTCACACATAGAAGCTAAAACTGAAAAGCCTTGCCTTACTAATTTCAAGATCTTAGGTAACATATTATGAGAATGTAAATACCTGACTTAAGGGCTTTATGAAAAGCAAATTAAGAGACTAAATTGAAGAACATTACTGATAAAAACAAAGTAGTATTTAGAGCATTTCTTCTTCCTTCTCTCCTTGTAATGAAATAAGCGGAAGGAATTAGTGTATGCCACCCATGTGCCTACACAGAGCAAGTCTGCATCTGGATGCTTCTGCTCTTCTTCCTGTTGTGTTCAGAGCACTCACCTAATCTAGAGTTGCTGCTTCTCCGCAGTTTTAAAACTTTGAATTTTCACATCCTCACTGTGACTCAGAAGATACGTTTTGGCCTAAACAGAAATGGCGAGAATACCCTACCTTTTTGCCCTCTGGTCCAAAAGAATGCTTTCTATGCCCTCATCATCACCAAGTCCTGTGCGATAGCAAAATCCTTTCAAGAGAGGTTCATATATGGTCCCGGATGGAAGGACAGATTTTCAGTGCCTTCCTTTCTATCTCATCTTTCCCTTGATATCCACATATAGACTATCTTACACAGCTTTGTTCAAATAAAGAAAAAAAGAAAAGCATTCATAGAAGTTCAAGTAAGTAGAGATCTACAAGCCAATCATACCATTTGCTCAGGATCTACATGAGATTATTCAAACCTGCCCAGCTAAAATTACAGTTAGGTTCCTTTATTTCTGACTTCTGACTTTATTTTCAGGTTAGGGAACTCTTCAATTAGCTAATGAAAGATACTGGTGTATTTTAAAAAGTTAAAGAACAACCCATATAACTATATTATTACAAGAAGAACCTGGGTTATTTGCCAACCCTTTTCAATTTCTGCCCAACCAGTCCATCCTAAAGGAAATCATTCCTGAATAGTCATTGGAAGGACTAATGCTGAAGCTGAAACTCCAATACTTTGACCACCTGATGTGAAGAACTGACTCATTTGAAAAGACCCTGAGGCTGGGAAAGATTGAGGGCAGGAGGAGAAGGGGACGACAGAGGATGAGATGGTTGGATGGCATCACTGACTCATTGGACATAAGTTTGAGCAAGCTCCAGGAGTTGGTGATGGACAGGGAAGCCTGGTGTGCTGCAGTCCATGGGATTGCAAAGAGTAGGACATGACTGACTGACTGAATGTTAGCCTTGTTCTATTGTAATCACTGATGAGCTTGACCACAGGCTCTAGCCCTGTCGTGGCTAGGCATAAGGTGGGGACTAGGGTTTCTGATGCTGCACTAAGCTTGTGAGGACTAGTGGGCTTGGGGTGGCCGCAGTGACCTCAACCACAGAGTCCCCCAGTGTCATCCTAATTCTCAGCCTTCAGTCTTGGGTTACTCTTCAAGCTATTCCATTTCTGACGACTCAGCCTTTAGCTCAATTTCTATTCTTGAAAGACTCTCCCCTCAAAGCCAAAATGTCACTGCCTGCCACAAATGCTAAGTGATTCTCATTCTAGAACCACCTGTTTGTCTACTTAAAACACTAGATACATTTCTTTGAATATCATAGCTCTTGTGCCCCACAGCAAAATTATGTTCAATCACTGGATGCTGTATTTCAGAGCAAAGATTTCTTCCTTGTAGGGAGATCTCTGCTTCAGTGGCTATTGCACTACCCTCAAGCCTTTCACTCCGCCACAACAGGTCCATTCCTCCTTCTCATCAGCAGCAGAACTAAGAGTAAAACAAGTCTTTTTTAAGCTATCAACTGTCTATGACACATTTCTCTTTCACCTTACTCTTTTCTTAATTTGTAAGTTAAAGAATTAATGACTGAATGAATGATTTCCTTAGAGAGAAAGATATTTATACCTGAGAAAGAAGTTTATACCTGATTCTTTGTCCATGAAACCCATTGTGACCTGGGTAACACTGATAATCTATTGTTAAGAATATGAATTGTACTATCACATCCCAAATAACTATGATTTTGGTAAATACATCCAAATGGGAACAGAAAAGGCAGATCAAAAGTGAAGCCAATTGTGCTCAGTCATGTCCAACTCTGCTATTCCATGGACTCTAGACCACCAGACTCATCTGTCCATGGAATTTTTCAGACAAGAATAGTGGAGTGGGTTGTCATATCCTTCTCCAGGGGATCTTCCAGACCCAGGGACAGAACTCATGTCTTCTGTGTCTCCTGCATGGCAGGTGGATTCTTCACTCACTGAGCCATCAGGGAAACTCAAGTGAAGTCAAACCCTTGATCAAAGACTAATACTCAAATTTAACTCCTTTTCAAGTTGCTTCAGTCTAAATGATGGCTTCCCATGGTGCTGTCTGATGAAAACCAAATGAATTGTGTTTTGTGCAAGTAAATAAGTTTGTGGTCTAAAATAAGCCCTGCTGGCCATACTAGCAGTCTCTCCTTAGGACTAAGACTAGGGAAGGGACGTGACCTTGGGAGTAAAATGCCTTATTTAATTTGTCAGTAAGCCTAATAATATGCCTTTTGTCAGATTACTTAATAATATGCCATCTGACACAAGCCCAGATAATTCAAAATACAGTTGCCCCTTGAATAACACAAGGTTAGGGATACCTACTCTCACCAAGTCAAAAATCCACCTATTACATACAGTCAGCTCCCCTTATCTGTGATTCCTCCATATTTGCCACCTTACATTCTTGGGTTCAACCAATTGCAGATTGTCTGGTACTGTAACATTCACTATTGAAAAAAATCCCACTGTTGAAAAAAGTAGATAGACCTACCCAGTTCAAATCTGTGTTGTTCAAGGGTCAACAGTAGATAAATGGCTCCATTCAATGAAGAAAAAAATGAGGAGAAAAGTCTCAAATAATGTTATTATGTAATTATATATATATACACACACACACACACACACACATATATATAACATATAAAGTTATTTATATAATACATGTAGGCCATGGCTACAGTAGAGAATTATAATGTAAATCTTAGGTCATTATGACATTCCTTTTGTTATTACATGATTTGCCTAATTCTAAATTCCCAAAATTAGAACACATAAAATTCTATGTGAAGAGAGCTCCTCCTAACTAAAATATGAAAATAAATAAAATAATTTAAATATCAGTGACAAAAGGGGAAAATTAACTGAATAGATAAGCTTGTGTGTATGCATTATTTATTTATTTGTTGTCAAGTTGGCTGATTCATTCCTCTCAAGTCAAAGGGTTGAGTAGTCAGATTGGACATGTACTAAATTACACAACTGATTTTGTTTATCTTAGAAACTTTTGACTTTTATTTTGTGAGGTATTAAATATTGCTTTTTATTGCATATTTAATTATGAAAGTAGGAAGTAAGGATTGCTGTATGTTTATCATTGCTAACAACAAATCATAATGATGATTTTAAGTTTGTCTAATCCGATGGGCATGAGTTTGAGTAAACTCCGGGAGTTGGTGATGAACAGGGAGGCCTGGTGTGCTGCGATTCATGGGGTCGCAAAGAGTCGGACACGACTGAGCGACTAAACTAAGCTGAATCCAAGAACTTGTCTATTCAGGTATCTTTATATCCATAATATGATTTATAATCAGAAAAATTAGAGGACTACAGAAAAAGGGAGGATGAGAGTAGAAACTCACTCTCAACAAAATGCAGAATGGCAGATATTTCTATTTGAGGCTTCCCTAGTATAGTTAGAGCTTACCTGGTAGCTCAGCTCATAAAGAATCCACCTGCAATGCAGGAGACCCCGGTTCAATTCCTGGGTTGGGAAGATCTGCTGGAGAAGGGAAAGGCTACCCACTCCAGTATTCTGGCCTGAAGAATTACATGGACTGTATAGTCCATGGGGTCACAAAAAGTCAGACACAACTGAGCAACTTTCGCTTTCCACTTTCTGGTATAGTTAAAGATATGGATTAGAAATATATTATGACAAAATGTTTCTTCAACTGAATCTGGCTTTGTTTGAAGTGAAGATCTTCTTTTTTTTCTCATTTAAAGGCACTCCTGTTTTATTATCACATTTCCCTCCCAAATACATCACTCTTTCATCATGTGACAAATATAGATAGTATATATTCAATTAAATTCAATACCTATTTGCTGAGTACCTTCTGTGTTCAATTATTTGTGCTGAGTTCCATTTATACCTTCTAGAGACTGTAACAGTAGAAAAAAAATTTGAAAATGATTTTTTTTTAAATACAAAATGGAATAGGAGAGAAATAATAAAGTTTGATGAGGATTTTGTGGAAGAGTGCATCATCACCTAAGAGGAGAGGACTGGAGAAGTTTTTATGAATAGTGGGATATTTAATATAGGTTATGAAAGATGTGCTAGATTCCAGGAGAAAGGCCATGCTGGCCAGAGAAACCAACAAAAAGTGACAAAGTGAAATGAAGGCCCGTGTCAGGTAATAACAATTGTTTTATAAAAAGGTGCTCGTTGAATGATTAATGAAGAAAAGTCATGATGTATACTGGTTGATTTTTTCTCAAAGTTACTTGGCTTTCTGCTTTTGCTTTAAGACAGAAGTAGGCTTTTAGTAAAAACCATTTTTCAATTTTTTTTTTTTTCTCTTTCTGCTCTCCTTCCCAAGTTTGGAAGCAATAGAGAGACAAAGTAGTAGACAGATGGGGAAACAAATATCAATTTTATTATCAAATAAATCTGGTGTTGGAATAGGATTCCCCAAGCTGTACCCCAGAATTAGACTGATTTACCATCCTCATGTAAATCAGAAGAATCAGAGTGAGGCATTCTTTACTAACATGGGCAATGGAACATTTTCTTTTCAGGTGCACCAAACTTGTTCCTATCTATAGGCTTCTCTCCACTGACTCATGATAGATGTCAAGAGAAGTTAAGACTCTCTAGCGCCAGGTGGTTTAACCTCTTCATGTCTCTCTCCATCATTTCCTGCCTATGGTGACCCTATGCTCTTTCATTTCTTTTATGAGTCAGGCACCACCAAAAATTTCTAGGTATACTTTTTCTTTATTTTTTTTTTCAGTTTTTACTTGTTAATATCAGGACCAAGAAAGGCGGAAAAGCATTCCCTATGTGTACCTAATTGAAAACTTCCAGTTACCCTAAGGTATATGTAGTACTATATATCCTATGCTACTAAATATATATTTCCTTATGAAGCTATTCTTTAAATTTTACTAGAACACCATTAATCTGTAGAGATAATAATTATATAGAGATATATAGAGTTAAAATACAGAGGTAATAATTATCCTAGATATTACTTAAGATGTTTGAAATGTACCTGATGTGAATGCATTATTTTTATGACAGTATTTCTACAGTCAGAGGGAGAATAAGTTGGCTGAGAAGAGTAGGATAACAGGCATTTCTATTGCATTTAGCCCCTCATTGACAATTCCACAGATGATTCTCAGACGTGGTATTACTAAGGATATCTCAGAAGAATGAGATCAGACCAAAATTGAGGGAAAATATTGCTTTTTTCCTAGTGTAAACTTTGATTGAACATGTGACTTACCTAAGGAGTTATTCATAAAATATTTATGTTTAAGCCTGATCTATAACCTAGTGAATATTTTTCCCTGACTGTGGGAGTATTCAGGTGGAGAAATGATGGAAATCTGGCTGTTTTGCCAAGTTTGAGGACCTCAACCTTTGCATCAGCCACAACACATATAGAAAATATCGGAATGCTTCTCATATTCCCCCTACCACCATTAACTCACTGCCCTGTTTCCCATAACCATATTCAAACTTTCTTAGACTCTTAGTAAACTCATCAAATTCATACATATGATCTTTTCCTGTCTTTTTTAAGGAGTCATTAATTAATGTCATGATTTTCATGATGAAAAAATGTCTTAATTTACTTTTCATGAACAGATCATAGTCTATGTATTTCTCTGATCTTCTGTTGTCCTCCTCCATAATCTGGAGATGAAGAAAATTGAGTCACTGAGTCAAATTAAAAATATAGTAGTTCATATTTGACTTCCATTTCTTTCATTAGATGGGCAGTCTGATGCCTATCCAATCATGGTGAGCCTATTAAATACTCCATGAACATTTCAAAATGCTCTTTTAAGTGAATCATTGGTTGGGGCATTTTGGAGAAACACAACACACTGTTTAATTATTCCACAAGATCCATCTGGTTTTCCTTTAGGTATGAATGAGTCAGAGTTGTAGTTTTACCAGTTACACACTTCAGGTCAGTGTTGTGAGGTCAGGCATATGTTTTATGGATTGAATTATCTTTTGTTACATAAAACCCATAATTCTTTGCCTCTGCCCTATTGTCTCCAGAGAATTATGAATCTATCTCATTTAAAATTTTTCAGGATATTGCTATCAATCTAGAAGATCCTCTGCCCCCTTGAAAGTCCTACCAAGATCACACCCACAAATATATTCTTTGTTATTGTTTGTCTATTCTAAAATTATGGTGTTTGTTTTTCATTGTTTTTCTTAGCTGGATCTATGTTCATCAGATATACTATGATTATCTCTACCTGCAAAAAAATAGGTGTATGTATATCAAGATAATTTGTGTAGTCTGAGTAATGACTAATGGTAGAAGGGACAAAAAACATAATTACAATGAGTGCATCAATTTGACTATTCCCTTGGTTCTTTAATAGGCTCCTGCAAATTCACACTGTTTATGGTTCTTATTTGCCTTTTACTAAGACAGTTACCAGCTTTTAACAAAGTAGCTCCATGCTGAGAGAACTTTGTATATGGTGTGTGTGTGTGTGTTTGTGTGTATGTGAGAGAGAGAGAATCCTCATAGCACTTGACACAGAGGATGCTACCCATCTGTTTCTGTTTTGTTTGGTATAGGCTCTTAGTACAAACCTTAGGACATCTTTCTTAAATATACTCCCTGGTGTTTTCCTGTTTCCACCATACTCTGAAGCTACATGGAGTTCAACATAGCCCTTTCATGAAGCTAAATATATCTTACAATTTGAGATCCTCAGTGACTCTATTCAGTGGCAAAGTGGTCCTTCAGTTGTTAAAGGCTGAAAAGCCTCTATGGAAGTCAGGACAGGAGAAATGGAGCACAAATAGACTTTTTTTTTTTTGTCTTTCATATTTTATATAGGCAGTGTACGCCTTGACGTGTTTAAAATGCTGAGTCAAAGTTTTGCTTTGTTTTGTCTTTCCTTGACCATGTAAAAACACAGTTAACTAAAAAGATTACATTTTAAGCCCTTTTGTGATATATTTAATATAAGTATGTGAAATCTTTAAAATGTATTGAAAAGGAAGAAAATTTGCTTTAATCTCTTTTATTATTGTATGGAATATATTTCCATGGAAACATATCAGTGAATCCTACAGATACATTAATTTAGTGTCCGTTGTCTTTCTGAAAATTTATTAGTTTGCAAACACAAATTCTAAAAACATACTATTAGGTTGGTACAAAAGTAATTGTGCTTCTGGACTGTGAATTTTAAATCATTATAACTGATAAAGCACATCTTTATTAATCAAATTAGGAACCATTAAAAGCAACACAATTTTTCCAATAAGAAATAAGTTTATTTATTCCTATAGCATAAAAATCAGGATTTAACCAACTCTTGGAAAGTGTTTCTGCCTCCTGCTGGTTTGGGAAGCGTTTTTCCTGCAAAAAATTTTCGAGATGCTTGAAGTGGTAGTCAGTTGGCTAGAAGCTTGGAGAATGTGGTGGCTGAGGCAAGACTTTGTAGGCCAATTTGTTCAATTTTTGAAGAGTTGGTTGTGTGACATGCAGTTGGGCGTTGTCATGGACAAGAATTAGGCCCATTATATTGACCAATATGCACTGCATACATTGCAGTTTTTGGTGTATCTCATTGATTTGCTGAGCATATTTCTCAAAAGTAATGGTTTCCTGGGGATTCAGAAAGCTGTAGTGATTAGACCTTCAGCAGACCACCAAAGAGTGACCATGACCTTTTTTTTGGTGCAAGTTTGTCTGGGGTTTTTCCAGTAGTAATGTATGGATGCAAGAGTTGGACCATAAAGAAAGCTGAGTGCTGAAGAATTGATGCTTTTGAACTGTAGTGTTGGAGAAGACCCTTGAGAGTCCCTTGGACTTCATGGAGATCAAACCAGTCAATCCTAAAGGAAATCAGTTTTGAATATTCATTGGAAGGACTGATGCTGAAGCTGAAGCTCCAGTACTTTAGCCACCTGATGTGAAGAACTGACTCACTGGAAAAGACTTCGATGCTGGGAAAGATTGAAGGCAGGAGGAGAGGGGGATGACAGAGGATAAGATGGTTGGATGGCATCACTGACTCGATGGATATAAGTTTGAGCAAGCTCTGGGAGTAGGTGATGGACTGAAAAGCCTGGTGTGCTGCAGTCCATGGGGTTGTAGAGAGTCGGACATGACTGAGCAACTGAACTGAACTGAAGTGAAGCTTCTTGGTATAACCACCGAGCTGGTCGTTGCTGGTTGTCATATAAAGCCCACTTTTCATCGCATATCACAATCTGATTGAGAAATGCTGCATTGTTGTTGCATAGGATAAAAGAAGACAACACTTCAAAACAACAATTTTTTTTATTTCTTGTCAGCTCATGAGGCACCCATTTATCGAGCTTTTTCATCTTTCCAATTTACTTCAAATACTGAATAACTGTAAAATGGTCAACATTGAGTTTTTTGGCAACTTCTCATGTAGTTGCAGGGATCAGTTTTGCTGATTGCTCTCAGTTGGTTGTTGTCAACTTCCAATGATCAGCCGCTATGCTCCTCAACTTCAAGGCTTTTATCTCCTTTGCAAGATTTCTTGAACCAGCACTATGCTGTACATTTATTGGCAATTCCTGGGCCAAACGCACTGTTGATGTTGTGAGTTGTCCCTGCTGCTTTATGACCCATTTTGAACTCTAATAAAAAATATCTCTAAAATCTGTTTTTTGTCCAACATCATTTCTATAGTCTAAAATAAACATAAAATAAACAGCAAGTAATGAATCATGAGCAAAAAAATCAAAAATCAAGAAATTCACATTAAAATGATGTATAACATAGCCACATTTATTTAAGAACATATTCCAATATCAAATGGCAAAATTCAACAGTGTAAAACTGCAATTACTTTTGCACCAACCTAATACCACAAGGTAGAGGAAATGTGTCCAGGAGGAGTTTATTTGTAATGATTAAATTAATCCCAATTATCTACACATGTAAGATACTCATATAATCTATTCATGTGAAATATATACATATAATACTTCTCTTACAGATGTTCAATGATATTATTTAGTTTTTAGCTAACTACTTCACCTTACAAAAACATGTTCCTATCAAACTATAGTGAAATCTTACTAGTAAAGCTTTCTTGAAAGATTATATTGTGTGGGTGAGGGAGATGAGATAGAAACTTCTGAATAAGTAAATACTGTTTAAATTGCATTTAAGTGCAATTGGAATGCAGAAGCTATTCACAATTTCACAAATTAAATGTGTTACTGTATTTCTAGAGAACATGGGCATCAATTAACAATTTCTTAATGGATCAAGTGCACACTCAGGTTTTGCATGTACTGTAAGAAAATGATGCTCTCAGGGATTAATGAAATATGAGGATTTTTTTCTATACTAATTCTGACCAGATGACATGATAGGCTGGCTTTTTTATTATTATTATTAGCACATTGTCCCTGGCTACTTTCCCTGCTGTCACACTGTCTACATTAGACAAATTTTCTCCCTTTTGATTTATGTTTTGAATTTGATTCAATAATCAGATATGTCCAAATTGAATTTATGACAACATTCTATAACTAGGTCTTGAGTGAGTACTTGTGCATTTAAGGAAGAGTTTTGCATGACTTTACATCTGTTTTTCTAGCTGAAAAAAATGTTTTCATTTATTTCTTGGAGGATAGGTGAATTTGCCAGAGATAGGGCACCGCTGTTCAGGCTATCCACAAATACACCAGTTCTTCTTTTAGGCATGATTGTGTTATACTTACTCAGAATTTGAAGTTCTATGTATTCATGTGACTCAGCTGGGTAACAATATGTGAAGAAAAGACATATGCATCACTTTAAGGCCAAAGTTTTAAGAGCCTATATCAGAATTAACTCATTCCCTTACTTCTTACCACAGTGATCATGGAAACTAGTGTCAAAATGGGGTGAATGTCAGCCTGGAACTCTTAAATGATTCTGATAAGCACACCCCCTAGCCAAACTATGATGAATATAAAATGTGAGAGAGAAACATACTTTTACTTTTTTTAATGAGAAACTTGGGGTCATATATTATCAAAGGGTACCTATTGACATTGTATATGTATATCATATCATCCCTTTGCATGCTTTAAATAGCTTATAATTCTATTTGTCAATAATATTTCAATAAAGCTGAAAAAGGTATAATCTATACTTTTCTGACCAATACAGAGCAGTTGAAAATAAATTAAACATTAGTGTAAAAACCCAGTTAGCCAGCTATTGGCTTCTTAATGGTAAGGAATAAACTTATAAGTTATTTCCAACTTCTGTTGTTGGATGTCACCAAAATTTCATAAAAAATATATAAATGTTTGAGGAATCTACTAGAAAAATAAGGAGTATAGGGGAGAAGACTTTTTATAAAAGCCCTTATAAGCATCTTTTTAAATGATTCCTGAAATAAAACTAGATTTATGGTGTTTTTTATAATGAAACAATACTTGCTAATAATAAATAATTTCAATTAGCTGATTCAGTTCTATGATGAAAGTCTGACCATGATAATGTACTGTTGGTGACCGCTGTGATAATGGTAGTGGGAGGGATAAAGGGGAGGAGTTTCACTATTATTAGGGAGAGGAGCCCTTTGATGTCAAGGTTCCAGTATCCACACCAAGACCACTGTTTCTCACTGCTTTCAGGCTTTGTTATCACCTGGAAAATAAACTATAATCTTTTAACTAAATATTTTGTTGCTATCCGTGGAGAAGGAAATGGCAACCCACTCTAGTATTATTGCCTGATGAATCCCATGGATGGAGGAGCCTGGTAGGCTAGAGTCCATGGGGTTGCAAACAGTCGGACACGACTGAGAGACTTCACTTTCACTTCCACTTTGTTGTTATTCTTCTACTATTCATTTTAGGACTCTGGAGGTAAATGAGAGTGGGGTGTTTTAGTGGTTAAACTTCTGGACAAAATAAATAAAAATCTACGGGGACTGACCTCATCGTCCTCTGTTAAACAATAAAAACTTCCGTGCCAGCAGCACTCACTCTTCTTTCAGGCTGAGTCATTTCCTAAGAGGCTCTTTATTCCTTCAAGTGGATGCTCAGCAGAAATGCCCCAGTGGTACTTTAATTATGTCCATGAAAGCTTGGGCATAGGAGTAATTTCAATGACAGAGCATGTAGAATATTTTCAGCAATTTCATTAAGTCATTTACTTTGGGGTAAAATATTTTTCACTATTAAGTATAATGCTAGTTGTAGCTTTTTCAAAGATATCCTTTATCATATTGAGATGCTGAAATTTTCAATAATTAATGAGTTTTGTGCTTTGTGAAATATTTCTGCATCTATTAAGATAAGCATATTATTTTTCTGTCTGTTAATATGATGAAATGCATTGATTTATTTTCAAATAATTACCATACTTAGCCATGTTTTATTCTTCTTATACGTTGCTAGATTTCACTTGCTGTATTTTGTTATTTTTGGTTGTTCAAGAGGAAAAAGGATTGATAGCATTACTCAGATCTTCTTTATTATTTTCACTATCTGCTTTATCAGTTAGGGAGAAAAATATTTTAACTGTCTCCAGCAAATTTCTATGTTTGTATATTCCTCCTTTCAATTAGGTCTTTTTCCTTATGTATTTTGGAACTTTTAAAAAAATTAGGTGCACTCACATTTAAGATTGTTACAATCCCTATTGAGTTGACCCCTCTGTTAGTATAAAATGTTTCCCTTTTCTCTGATAATTTTATTAGATAAGAAATCTACTTTATCTGACATTAATATATCTAATTCATCTTTCCTTTCTTAGTATTTGCATGATATATCTGTTCAAACTCTCTTTTAATCTATTAGTATATTTTTTAATCTATAGTATATTTAATATATATAATAAATAGCATACTTAATCTGTAATGTATTTATATTGGTTTCTCATATACCACATGTAGCTGGGTCTTGCTTTTTATTTAACTTGGTAATCTCTGTCATTGAATTGGGGTTTTAGATCATTTCAGTTAGGTTGAATGTGTTAATTATCAGTTTTCTATTTGCTTCAGTCGTTCTCTGTTCCTTTTTCCCTGCCTTCTTTTGATTTAGTTCCTTACTTTTACAATTTGCTTTCTGTTTTTCTTTTCTTTTCCTTTGGCTCTTCTGGGTCTTCGTTGCTGACCAGGCTTTCTCTAGTTGCAGTGAGCAGGGACTACTCTCTAGTTGCAGTGCACGGACTTCACACTGCTGTGGCTTTTCTTGTCGCAGAGCACAGGCTCTAGAGCACATGGGCTTCAGTAATTGTGGGCCACACCCTCAGTAGTTATGGTGCATGGGCCCAGCTGCTGCACTGCATGTGGAATCTTCCCAGACCAGGGATCGAACCCATGTCCCCTAAGTTGGAAGGCAGCCTCCCAACCACTGGACAACTAGGGCAGTCCTATGACTTGCTTTCTCTACACTATTGTCTTATAACTCTTATCTCTTTGTTTGCTATGATAATCCAGAGTTCACAGTATACATCTTTTTTTTTTTTGCACTGAAAAACTTGGTTAACTATTGACACAATATACATCTTATAGTCTACCGAATCTAGTGCCACTGCCTATCAAAAGAAAGTAGATAAGATTTTGCCTCCATTTCACCCCTTCTGTGCTTTTGATGTTATTTTTATTTCTGTATGTGTTATTCACTATTATATTATATTATATTTATTATATTATAATATAATATGATTATAATATATTATATTTATTATATTTTTGTTCACGCAGTTAACTAATTATTTTAAAGAGACATATAAATATATTTATTGTATAATTTTAATTTCTGACACTTGTCATTCATTTGTATATATTTAAATTCTTGTCCGATGCCATTTTTCCTCTGTCTGAAGAACTTTTCACATTGTTGTAGTTCCAACTTGCTAGTGATGTGAATTCTCGGCTTTTATCTGAATAACTTTTTCTTTCACTTGCGTTTTTGGAATTCTTTTTAAAAACAGCCAAGCTGACAGTTCTGGATTATTTTTCGCTAGAAGTACTTTAACGATATCATTACATTTTCTTCCTATTTGCATAAATTTTGACAAACAAGGCTTTGTCACTTTTAAGTGTGTTTCTTTGTACATAATAGGTCCTTTTTTTTTTTTTCTTTTTTACTGACCTCTAGCTACTTTTAAGATGTTTCTTTACATCACTAATCTTATCAATTTGATTTTGATATGCCCCAATGTTGTTTTCTTTATGTTTGTTCTGTTTGACACTTGTTAAGCCTCTTGAATGTGTGGATTTAGAGTTTAACCAAATTTGGAACATTCTCTACTACTGTGTTCAAAACTGTGACTCCCAGCCACTCTTCTTTCTAGATTCAATTATACGTGATAGAATACAGTTACTGTTTCACAGCTCATTGTGGCTCTTTTTATGTATAGTCTTTTTCTTTAATCTGTGCTCCATTTCTATTGTTATACCTTCATTCATTTTTATTTTATATGTATATTTTCTTTATAAGTTTTCATTTTGTAATATTTTATATCTCTTACCTCTCTATCATACTCATACTTTTTTTGTCTTATTGACTCTATGGCACAAATATATGCTTTTTAAGTATTTGCAAATGTCTTTGTTATATGAGGAAATATTAGAAAGATTTTCTAACTTCATTGATTGTATGTGTTTTATGTTATTGAATGCTAGATTTTGTTATATTTCTTTAAACAGTGTTGGCCTTTGGTCTGGTCACAATTTATTTTACTGAGTTGCAGCTGACATACAGTATTATATTACCTTCAGGTGAACAATAATGATTCAATATTTTGTATGCATTATGAAATGATCGTTGTGATAAGTCCAATTGTCATCTGTCACCATACAGAGCTGTTATATTATTATATATACTATATATATTATTATATATACTATATATACTATACAGTAAGTCCGATATATATGAATGAGTTCTGTTCTAAGAGCACGTTCATTATGCCTAATTTATTTGTAAGTTTAACAAAGTCTACTTACCAAACTAACACAATTGGCTATCTGGTACTGTACTGTGATAGGTTTATAATACTTTTCACACAGGTAATACATAAAAAGCAAACAAAAAACAAAGAAAACATTTTTAATCTTATACTACACTACTTGGAAAGGTACAGTAGTACAGTACAACAGGGTTGACATCAAGTGAACAGGCAAGGAGTCACTGGAGAAAGGAGAGGAGGTGGGAGATGGTAGAGCTGAAGGTCAGCAATAGGAGATGGAGAGAAAAATGCAGTCTCACTCACATCTGACATTGATGGCAAAATTCTGGTTCTTTACTGGATTCAGTTCTGTCTACCTTCTTGAAAAAGTGGCCCACTTATTTCTGGGTAGAAGCTCTTTTGTCTCAGCATTGATGACAAGGTAGCACTGGATTGCCTTATGAATGGCTGCTGCAATTCAGAAACGTACCATTCTATGTTTGGGTTCTGTGCCCTAAAAAACTACAGTGCCTGCTCAGAGTAAGAAAATCCCCTCACCTTTTCCTGTGTCATGAATCTGTTTGTCTCTTCAGTTATTTCTTCCTCTTGTCTTTCTTTGTCCTTTCTCTGGACCACTGCTTTTTTTGCATCAACACTGCTTTCACACTTGCTTCTGAACATCCTGGGCTTGAAATGAAGATCCTGTCCTCCTGTGCTCTGTACAGACCTGTGCAGTACAGTGCAGGCACGCACGTCACTTGCAGAGGGTGCACGCACGTGACAGTGTAAACCTGATGTGTGAGCTAGTTTATGTGACTGGACATGCCAACACAGGTTCTGATCTTTGGAAGTTTGCAGCTTGAAGTTTCATGTGTAAGGGGACTTACTGTATTCACTATGCTGCACATTGCATCCCCATGACTTATTCACCTTATATCTGGAAATTTGTACTTCTTAATCCCCTTCATCTATTTTGACCATTCCCCCTACACCACTACTGTCTAGAAACTACCAGTTTGTTCTCTGTATCCTTTAGTCTGTTTCTGTTATGTTTTGTTTACTTGTTGTTTTAGAATCCACATGTAGTAAAAATCATACAATATATTTGTCTTTTTCTGTTGACATATTTTACCAAGCACAATGCCTTCTAGGTTCATGAATGTTGCTGCAATTGGCAAGATTTCATTGTTTTTTATGGCTGAGTATAAACTTGAATATTCATTAGAAGGATTGCTGCTGAAGCTCCAATACTTTGGCCAGCTGATGTGAAGAGCCAACTCATTGGAAAAAACCCTGATACTGGGAAAAATTGAAGGCAAAAGGAGAAGGGGGTGGCAGAGGAAGAGATGGTTAGATAGCCTTACCAGATTGATTAACATGGATATGAATAAACTCCAAGAGATAGTGGAGGACAGAGGAACCTGGTGTGTTGCATGCAGTCCATGAGGTTGACTGAACAACAACAATATCCATATATATATATATATATATATATATATATACATATGTGTATATACATACACACACACACACACACACACATATATATATATATATATATATATCACCTTTTATTTATCAAATCATCTATTGGTGGACACTTAGGTTGGTAACCTGTTGTAAATTTACTGCAATGAACGTAAAGTTTCATGTATCTTTTTGTGTTAGTGTTTTCATTTTCTTTGGATAAATACTCAAAAGTATAATTGTTGGATTGTATAGTAGTTCTCGTAAGTTTTTGAGAAATTTCTACACTGTGGCTACAATAATTTATATTCTCACCAACAGTATAAGAAAGTTATCACCAACACTTGTTTTTTTAATTTTTTCTTTTTGATGATAGCTATTCTGATGGGTATAAAGTTGTACCTCATTGTGGTCTGGTATTAGCTGAGTGATTACTGATGTTGAGCATCTTTTCATGTGCCTGTTGATTATTTGTATGGCTTCCTTGAAAATGTCTATTCAGGTCCTCTGCACCTTATTAAATTGGATAATTTTTAAAAATTGAGTTATCTAAGTTCTTTACACATTTTGTATGCCATTACCTTATTGAATACATTATTTGCAAGCATATTCCCCCATTTAGTATGTTGCCTTTTTGTTCTGTTGATGATTTCCTTTGCTATGCAAAAGTTTTTAGTTGGATGCAGTCCCATTTGCTTATTTTTGCTTTTGTTGCCCTTATCTGAGGAGACAGATCCAAACAGTATTGCTCAGATCAGTGTTAAAGTTACTGTTTCCTGTGTTTTATTTTTGGAGTTCTAAGGTAACAGCTCTTATGTTTAAGTCTTCAATCTATTCTGAGTTTATTTTGTATATGAGGTAAAAAAATGGTACACTTTCATTCTTTTGCATATAGATGTCTTGCTTTCCCAGCACCGTTTATTGAAGAGGCTGTTTTCCCTTGTACATTCTTGCCTCCTTTGTCGTAGATTAATTGTCCATATATATTCAATTCTGGGCTCTCTATTCATTGATCTATGGGACTGTTTTTATACTAGTATCATATTATTTTGATAACCGTAGCTTTATAGTACAGGCTGAAATCAGGGAGCATGAGACATCCTGTTTTGTTCCTCTTTCTCAAGATTGTTTTGGCTACTAGGAGATTTCTCTGGTTCCATACACATTTTAAAAAATTACTTGTTCTAGTTCTATAAAAAATTACATTGGTATTTTTAGTAGGAATTGCATTAAGTCTGTAGATTGCTTTGGGTAGTTTAGACATTTTAACAATGTTATTTTTTTCTAATCCATGAGGACAATTTATTTTATAGTTTTCAGAATATAGGGCTTTTATTTCCTTGATTTAACATATTCCTAGGTGTTTTAGTCTTTTTAATATAATTGTAAATGGGATTGTTAACTTGATTTCTCTTTCTGATAATTTATTGTTGTTGTTGTTTAGTCACTAACTCATTTTATGGTTCTCATAGTGACCTCATGGACTGTAGACCACCATGCTCCTCTGTCCATGGGATTTTCCAGGCAAGAATTCTGGATTGGGTTGCCATTTCCTTCTCCAGGGGATCTTCCTGACTGAGAAACTGAACCCAAGTCTCCTGCTTGACAGGCAGATTCTTTACCACTGAGCCACCTGGGAAGCCAGATAATTCTTTAGTATATATAAATGCAACCAATTTCTGTATATTTATTTTGTATACTGTACTTTATAGAATTTGTTTATTAATTCTAAAAGTTTTTGGTGAATTCTTTAGGGTATTTTCTTTACAGTGTTAAGTCTCCTGTAAATAGTAAAAATTTTGTTTCTTTATTTATTAATTTGTGTTCCTTTTATTTAATTTTCTTTGCCAATTGCTGTGGCTAGGACTTCCAATACTATGTTGTGTGAACATGCTGAGAGTGTATATCTTTGTCTTCTTCCTGATCTTAGAGGAAAACCTTACAGCTTTTTTGTCATGTATGGTGTTAGCAGTGAATTTGTCATATATGACCTTTATTATATTGATATACATTTCCTCTATACCCACTTTGTTGAGAATTTTTAACATAAATGGGTGTTGAATATTGTCAAAAGCTTTTTCTGCTTATGTTGAGATGATTATATTCTTTTTTCTTCAGTTTCTTAATGCAGTGTGTCTCCTTGATCAACCTGCAGATATTGAACCATCCTTGTCCACTAGAATAAAGCCCACTTGATCCTGATGTATGATCCTTTAAATATATTGTTGGATTTGGTTTCCTAATATTTTGTTGAGGATTTTTGCTGTGGCTTAAAGATTTGAGAAGATTATGCTTCCATTTTCATTTGTCTCAAGAGACCTTTTATTTCATCTTCAATTTATCTGTTTGACTTATTTATTTTTTAAATAGTCTGTTGTTTAGTCTGCATGATTTTTTTTTCTAGTTTTCTTATTATGGTTTTCTTCTTTCTACATATAGTTGATTCACAGTTTCTTAACCATTGTGTTTGGAAAAGATGCTTAATAAGATTTCAGTCTTCTTAAATTTATTTGTACTTATATTGTGGCCTAAAATGAAAATAATGTATATTCTTGGGAAGAATATATATACTGCTCTTTTGGGATAGGATGTTCTTTACATATCTGTTAATTTATTTTGGTCTAGTGTATCATTTATGGAGAAAGCAATGGCACCCCACTCTAGTACTCTTGCCTGGAAAATCCCATGAACGGAGGAGCCTGGTAGGCCGCAGTCCATGGGGTCGCTAAGAGTTGGACACGACTGAATGACTTCACTTTCACTTTTCACTTTCATGCATTGGAGAAGGAAATGGCAACCCACTCCAGTGTTCTTGCCTGGAGAATCCCAGGGACGGGGGAGCCTGGTGGGCTGCGATCTCTGGGGTGGCACAGAGTCGGACACGACTGAAGTGACTTAGCAGTAGCAGTAGCAGTGTATCATTTAAGGACATTGTTTCCTTACTTATTTTTCTGTCTGGGTGATCTATTCATTCATGAAAGTCCCCTACAATTATTGCATTTCTATCTATTTCTCCTTTTATTTCTGTTGGTATTTGCTTTATGTATTTAGGTACTTCTATGTCAGTTGCATACATGTTTCCAAATGTTATATATTTTTATTGGACTGACCCCTTTCTCATTATTCAATGCCTTTTTATTTTTTGTTACAGTTTTTGTCTTAAAGTATATTTTGACTGATATAAGTATTGCTACCCTAGCTTTCTTTTCTTCTCATTTCCATTCTTGTAGTTTATTTGTTTCATCTTTCACTTTCAATCTGCAATGTCTTTAGGTTTAAAGTCAATTTCATATAGGCAGCATATAGAAAGTTGTTTTGTTGTTTTTTTTTTTTTTTTGATCCATTCTGCAACCCTGTGTCTTCTGATTGGAACATTTAGTCCATTTATATTTAAAGTAATTACTAATAAGTAGGGCTTTCCTAGTAGCTCAGTTGGTAAAGAATCCACCTGCATTGCAGGAGATCCGGGTTCAATCCCTCGGTTGGGAAGATCCCCTGGAGAAGGAAATGGCAACCCACTCCAGTACTCTTGCCTGGAGAATCTCATGGACAGAGGAGCCTGGCAGGCTCTTGATAAATATTTATTGCTGTTTGTGTTTGTTTTCTGGATGTCTTTGTAGTTTCTCCCTGGTTTTTCTATCTTCTCTTGAAGTTTTATTGTTTACTTTAGTGTTATGTTTAGATTTCTTTCCCATTCTTCTTTGTATGTACCAAAAGATTTTTTTCATTGTTGTTATTGTGAAGTTACATGTAATCTCCTATGTATATAATAGCCACTTTTAAATTGATAGTAATTTAATTTGAACACATTCCAAGGCTTTATATTTTTGCTCCCCCATACATTTTATATTTTTGATTACACATTTTTAATTTTTTTTTAATTTAAGGATAATTGCTTTACAGAATTTTGTCATTTTCTGTCAAACATCAACAAGAATCAGTCACAGATACACCCATGTCCCCTCACTCCCATCTCCCTCCCCATCCCACCATTCTAGATTGTTACAGAGCCCCTGTTTGAGTTCCCTGAGTCATATAGCAAGTTCCCATTGGCTATCTATTTTACATATGGTACTGTAAGTTTCCACGTTACTTTCTCTACACATCTCACCCTCTCCCTCCTCCCCTCCTCTGTGTCCATAAGTCTGTTCTCTATGTCTGTTTCTCCACTGATGCCTTGCAAATAAATTCTTCGGTACCACCTTTCTAGATTCCATATATATGCATTGGTATATGATATTTGTATTTCTTTTTCTGACTTACTTTACTCTGTATAATAGGCTCTATGTTCATCCACCTCATTAGAACTGACTCAAATGTGTTCCTTTTTTATGACTGAGTAATATTCCATTGCATATTTGTACCACAGCTTCTTTATCAATTCATCTGTTGATGGACATCTAGGTTGCTTCCATGTTCTAGCTTTTGTAAATAGTGCTGTGATCAATATTGGAGTACATGTGTCTTTTTCAATTTTGGTTGCCTCAGAGTATATGCCTAGTAGTGGGATTGCACATTTTACATCTTTTTATTTTATGTATCACTTACTTATTACATTTTTAATTAGTTTTGCTACTTTTATCTTTTACCCTTCATATTTGCTTCATATTACCTCTATTATTTATTTACCTTTTTTTGGTAAGATTTTTATTTTTCCATGCTCTGCTATTGTTAATTAGGGCCTTTTCTTGTTAGCATAGAAAAATCCCTTTTACATTCCTAATAAGACCAGTTCAGTGATGCTGTTGTTGCTCAGTTTCTAAGTCATGTCCAGCTCTTTGTGATCCCATGGACTGCATTTAATTTAGTGATGATGCATTTATTTTAGTTTAGTTTAATTTAGTTTAATAAAGATGAATTCTTTTATCTTTTGCTTATCTAAAAAACGCTTATTTTCTCCTTCAATTCTGAATGAGAGCTTTGTAAGGTAGAGAATTGTTAGTTGGTAAGTTTTTTTAATTTTTTTTATTTTAGCACTTTGAATGTCATGATATTCCCTTCTAGCGTATAACATTTCTTCTAAAAAAATCTGCTGATATTCTTATGGGGGTATCCTTTGCATAACAAGTCCCTTTTCTCTTGCTGCTTTTAAGATTATCATTTTATCCTTAACCTTTAACATATATTATAACATATAACATGCCTCACGTTTCTCTCTTTGGGCTTGTCTTATTTGGAACAATCTGGGACTCCTGGACATGGATGTCTGTTTCCTTCACCAGATTAGGAAAGTTTTCATTGATTATTTCTTCAAATAATTTTTCTGGTCCTTTTTCCCTACTCCTTCTCGGACATCTATAGCATGTATGTAATTCTGTTTGATATTGCCCCAGAGGTCACTAAGGTATTCTCACATTTTCAGATCCTTTCTTCATTTTGCTGCCTTTTCTGTTGCCCATTGCTTTATCTTCTAGATTATTGATTTGTGCTTCTATTTTATTCATTTATTTTTGAACCACTCTAGTGTATTTTTTTTTCAGTTCAGTTATGACTTTCTTTTGGCACTTTCTTATATTTTATGTCTCTTTGTTGAAGTTCTGACTGTGCTCATTCATTTTTCTCCCTAAATAGGTGAATTTTTTTTTTTTTTTTCAAAACCATTGCTTTGAATTCTTTATAAGGTAAGTTGCTTATCTCTGTTTTATTGAAGTCTTTTTTCTGGGAATTTGCCTTGTTTTTTGATTTGAAACATCTACATCTTGATCTTGCCTGTCTCTCTGTGTTTGTCTCATACATTAAGTGAAATGGATTGCACCATCAGTCTTGGAGGGAGTAGTTTATGTAAGCGTTCTCTGTGGCCCAGAATCACGATTTTCCCTGGCCACTGGAACCAGGCGCTCCATGGCCGTTCCTTGTGTGGGGCTGAATGCACTTGCTGACTGGAGTAGCAACTAACTGCTGCGTGAGGAGGATGGGGTTTGAGTCACTTCCTTGTCCTGATTTCAAAATCAGACTTTGCACAGGGTGCATGGTGCTCAGGATGCTGACCCAGTCCAGTTGCATTTTGAGTGTGCATAGGGTGGGCACAGTGCAGGGCACTCACCCAGTCCAGTTATGATGTAGAGCATGCTCTCTGATGCTAGCTGGCTATAGGGTGAGCATCAAAAATTGTATTTGTTGGCTTTGTCACCAGCAAGTTAGGATGAGTTTGCAACAATGGCGTCTGCTAGTGTTTGTCCCCAGAAAAAGTCATGCTAGTTTCTGCCTCTCCAGCAGCCATTTTAAAATTAGTAAATAGGTCCCTTTCTTATGGTCTATGTGCTTTATAACCAGTTACTTTTGTGCTGGATTGCGAGGTGAATGCCTTTGCAAATGAGTCCTTCAGAAACAAGATCTTCATTTCCTATACTTCTATGATTCCTCTTGACTTAATCTCCATTGATTTTCAGAATCAGACATTTTAGGCACTACTCTTTCCATTGCTAGCCTCCGGGATCAGTGTGCTTGATGTGGGGAACAATTCTTTCATTCTTTGAGGAAATACTCCACCTTCAAATTAGAGGGTATTTTTCAGGATGCCTCCCATTTGTAGGTGACCACATCTGGAGTGGTATCTTGGGTGAGACTGTGACTCAGCCTCTCCAGCCCTTCTTGATGAGTCTCTTTTGCCTTTTTTGTGCACTCATTGTTCATCTAGTTCTCAGGTCCTTTCAAGAGGAAAAATATTCTACGTGTAGATGTAAATTTGCTGTGTCTGTGAGAAGAGGTGAGTTTAGGGTCTTCCTACATCACCATCTTGAACTGTCACTGATGTACAGTTAAGTTACTTATAATCATTGAATGCTTGCTTTTGTTTCTTAGACTGTATTTTGATCAGCCTTCAACTGAAGGATAATTTAGTCCTTTTATTTATGTGGCACTTTTCTGAGGTTCCCCCCATGTTTTAAGGGTCTTTCAATTCTGGTTGATGGGAAGAAAAACTTCCTATATATGGGTGTATTCAGCGAATTGTTCAGTTTACTTATTTCATTCTTTTTTTTTTTTTTTCCCTGTTCGAGTATTTTCCTCTCACACAGGTACAGATCAGATCTAGGAGACTTCAAGGTAAATACGAGGGCTTTCTGTATCTTTTTCTGTCTCTCTCTCTCTCTCTTTCTCTGAGCTCCTTCCTCTCTGGCAGTCTGTTTCTCAAACTGTAGCCACTCTGAGCTTTTCAATATTTGCTCTCTATCTTCTTAAATCAGCAGAGTTGTTTCATTCTTCTACTTGGATTTATCTTCTCTATGCTACATTCTAGGGACTTCTAGGCCAGAGTTTTCAAGCAGATGATTTTTTCCCGCTACCACTATTTGCAGTATCTGGTAATGCTTTAGGTTGTTACAACTAGAGTGACGCTACTGCATGTAGTATTAAGATCAGTGATGCTGCTGATAAATATCCTGCAATTCACAAGACAGCCCCCACTAACAAGAGTTATCTGATCCAAAATGTCAGTAGGATCCTAGGTTAAAAAGCCTAGCCTTGCTCTAGGCTGCAGTCCATGGGGTTGCAAAGAGTCAGACACAACTGAGTGACTGAACAACAAGGCAATTTCTAGAAATGTCTTTTTTTTCATAAAAATTAATCATCCATTGTTTAATATTCCAAAGCGGTATTTTATATTTTCTCCACTTTTCTAGTTTAAGGTGAAAGTACAAATCTAGTAACTCTTACTGCATCATGGCCCAAAGTAGAAATTCTTCTTGCCCCTTGATAGTAATAATTACATATTCTTTATTCTTCTACTTGCTTTTATACTTACATTTACTAAAAAGTTTACAGATCCTTTGAACCTGCATAATCCAAGTTTAAGTTTTCCTCTGATCTTACTTGTACTTACAGTATACTAAGGTGTGGGTCACAGTTAACACATATTTGAGGATACTTACTTTATATAATAGAAGAAAATTACAACACAGAAAATAATTTATACCTTATCTTTATTTCCAAAACTTCTCTCAAACCCACAGGTTATAAAATATCTTTAGAACGTTTTCTGAAATCTGCCTGCCTAGTACCTACAGGCTCCATTTCTTCAGAGTTTTATCTTGGTTCCATTAGGCAAAAGTAAGTTTTCAGTACATTTAGGGAATTGCTGGGCAAGATCCAGAAAGAGAAAAACATGGGGAGAAAAGCCCAGAGGGAAGGCCTTCCCTCCTGGGCTCAGTCGTCATGCCTTTCAAGTTCCTGATTTTAGTCCTTGAGTCTAATTTCTTCCCAGGGTTATTGACACTGGGATGGTCATTTCTATCAGTGGAGATCTCTAACTGGAGGCATAATCTTGCACTGAATATGCCTCAAAAGTATGAGTTATTGTCTGATCTTCTCCAAACTCAAACCAGTTCATTCTCATAATTTCCTTATAGTGAACTGAAGACTGCACATTTAGCTACAAAGTTGTTGTGACAACTGAGCTAATACTGAGAGTGCTTTGAAGTTATGGAATGAAAGATGATATTCATGTTGCAAGTGTGATACTTCTTGCAACTGCTATGAAAGAGTATACTACTGATGGTGTGGTTGGAATTGATCCACTAAGTGAGAGAAATCAGCATGTGATTAAAACTTGTGGTAATTTTTGAGTCATTATATAAACCAGAACAAAGGTCAAAGCAATCTACCAATTACAAGAAATCGTTCAATAAAACCAAGCTGTGTGTTTCTATGCTTTTCTCAAATTATTTGGATTAGTACTTATTTCCACAGTTTCTTTAAGCAAAGGCACCAATCTTTACCCTTCTTTCTCTCTACTAGATGATGTTAAGAGACATTGTGTTAGGAAAGAAACACATAAGAAAGAATTAGCACATAGTTTCAGAAGCTTTCCTTAATATTAAAAGAATAAAGCAAACTTCAACTCTACATAAAAGTCTTAAGCATCCGAAAATCCCAGGTTCAGGCTATTTCCTTTTTTTTTTTTTTAGGAATGGGGTTAGGGTGGAAGTCATGGTTATTTGAGTGATTTATTGATATGTTTTTATTAGTGTTCTATTTTGCAATCTTAAAATCAGAGATAAAAGCGGACAATTTTTATCCAGTGATTACTTTATGGGCTGGAAAAAAACCAAGTGTTTTCCATTTGAAAGTCAGAGTATTAGTCACTCAGTCGTGTCCAGCTCTGTGACCCCATGGACTGTAGCCCGCCAGGCTCCTCTGTCCATAGGATTTTCCAGGCAAGAATATTTGAGTAGGTAGCCATTTTCTTCTCCAGAAGAAAGACTTCTCTTTAGACCACCAGGGAGCGTCATTTTTCACTTACGTCCTATCTAATTCTCTTGATAATACTGTAGGCATAATGTTGCTGTTAGACCCATTTTATAAATGATATAAGGAAAACTTAAACTTAATCAGGGTCATAGAGCAAGAGAGCAGTGAACCTCAAACCAAGGAAGCCTGACTATGAATCTGAAATATAATCACTTCACCCTCTTGCCTAATGTCAATGGCCAAGAAAAACAAAATCATCTTCTTATGAAAGGAAATTCTTAAACAAGGAAATAATCCTTTTATACAAAGAAGAAACATACTTATTGCTGCATTTCTCAAAGGACAATTCAAACAATTTAAATAGGAGACGAAGAATGAGGAGAAGGAGGAGAAAGAGAAAGTGGTACACAATGGAATTTTCTAGGAGCTTTATGATGTGTGATATTACAACACAGTAAATGCTGAAGAAAAGAACTTGCTGTCTTCTATTAAGTCAAACCTTAAGGAGATATAAAAGTGTGAAACAGCACTACTCATCTTACTAAACTGTCTTTGTTTTTGTTTTGAAATTTTTCATAAAATATATTACTTATATGTTCATTTCAAAATGAATAAATGAAAACAGAATCTCTAAGTTTTAACTTCAAATGTAGTACTAATAGGCATGACCCACATAAACAACAGTTCTTCAGGATACCCAGTAATTTTTAAGAATCTACAGGGGTTCTAAAACCAAAAGATTTGAGGATACCTGTATAGAGCATTTCAATTAAACACCATTTCACTTGCCTGGATTAAGTTAGCCACTTCTTCAGAATGTCTAGATGTTTTAAAATAAAGTATCTGTTTGCATACACTTACAGCCTAAATCTATCCCCTTTCTATATAGCCCTTCCTAAATTTCATTATGAAAACTTTCTTTTAAAGTACTGTATGAAGCCTGATTTTTCTGTCCAAGGTTTGAAAGTGTCTGTCATTTAGAATCAATTCAATGGTTTTTCATTTTTATTAATGCAGGATCAATTGAGTTTGACTTGATTCTCAGTTCTTTATAATAAACCACTGACTACATGAAACTAAATGGGAGAAACTGTATTGAGTAAAGTGGTGCTCTTGAAGTTTTCATAACTTTGTGTTGCTAGGAAACAACTTTACCATCATTGCAGAGTTTAGACTTGGAGCATCTGTTTCATTTAAAGTCTGGCTTCCAGGCAGTATAGACTGCATTGAGCATTGGGGTGGGGGGTGGGGGTGGAAGCAAAAGCAATTGCTTTCTAAAAACAACGTTTAAAATGTTGAAAACGGACAGTCTTATGCTATATTTGTAATTATAGTCTTTTGAAGGTGTTGCTGGAGGGTTGTTTGCTAACTTATAAAGCTAAAGTCCAGAGTAGAGATGGGGATCACTCGAGTTCAAAATCTTAAGAAACACAAAGAGAGTTGAGTATTGGTATCTCAGATTTTCAGGAGAGAGACAGGGAACAAATATACTCCATGAGGTATATTTGCGTTTTATTTCATTATTATGCAAAAGTACTAATTTAGAGAAATATTTTGTCATTTTTACAGGCCACATATTATTAATAGAATCTTCCTACCATCCCTTCCCACATTGCCACATATTTCAGCATATTATCAGTCTGTAACCGGATAAACAGATATCGCTAGTTATTTGTACAGTTTATGCTAACTGATGCAGTATTCTAGCATTCTTTCTTCAAAGTAAATCTGCTTAAATAAATTAATACTAACATTTCTACTGTTCCATAAGGGATAGGAGTATATTGCTATGCCAGGGAACAGAATGTCAGTGTTACCTTGGTCCAGCAAAAGCAAGAGTTATTACTATTTTTATATTAACAAGTCCAAGCCATAGAAAGTTAATGCTTCTGTTTCACAGCATTTTCACATCTGTACTCCTGAGATTGAAAAAAAAAAAAAAAAGTCTCAAGGGTAGAGGAAGAACCAAAAAAAGAAAGGACTGAATGAGGATTTTATAGTTTTTCAGGAAATGTAACTCATTTGCCTGAACATCCTTTCTCAAGTGTTTCATCGTAAGGTTGCTTTCTAAAGAGAGGAAACAGTTTTTATTATTTCCTCAATCTGGGGAAAACTTGAATCATTAATATCCCAAGACTTCCTGCTGAGGACTGCCATTGGTGTTCACTGTGGTCTCACCGTGGGCAGCAGATCTCATGACTAGCAGACCTCAGCACCACCACCTGTATACAGATGGTTTAACCTGTGTGTCTTCCTCTGTCTCTTACAACTGGAAGTACTTAACCGTGGTCCTCCATCACTGGCACCTTTATTTATGATCTCTCATTCATGATCCCTGTCCCAGGGTAAGTCTAGTGATTATGTTTTCTTGTTTTTGGATCTCCACACGAACCAGCATTTTTTAACTTTGTCTCTTTACTAACAGCAGTGTCTTGCTTGTACGGCTCTGTCTCAAGTTCTACCTCCCCATCATCTACCCCTGCCCCCACTTATAATCTTGAATTCAGGCTGTGATTGGTTCTCTGGCTAAATTCCTTACATCTTTCCCTTTGAAATAACATTCCCAGGTAGCTCAGCTGGTAAAGAATCCACCTGCAATTCAGGAGACCCCAGTTCGATTCCTGGGTTGGGAAGATCCCCTGAAGCAGGGATAGGCTGCCCACTCCAGTATTCATGGACTTCCCTAGTGGCTCAGACAGTAAGGATTCCACCTGCAATGCAGGAAACCTGGATTCGATCCCTGGGTTGAGAAAATCCCCTGAAAGAGGGCATGGCAACCCACCCCAGTATTCTTGCCTGGCAAATCCCCATGGACAGAGGAGCCTGGTGGGCTACAGTCCATGGGGTCACAATGAGTCAGCTACAACTGAGCGACTAAGCACAGAACACCCTGAATTTCGGAGCCAATCATTCCGTTTGGTATTCTTTCTACATCAGCCAGCTGAACTCTTGTGCCTATATCTTTATATATGTGCTTCTGTTTAATGATGTAGTCTTAATTTTTATTACTTGCCTGTTAGAAGGCTATCCAGTGCTAACTGATTTTGGGTTTGTCTTTTACATTTATAATTTATAAACTTTCCTTTTTCAAGATAAATTTTATTTAAATTTTACCTCATTACTGAAATTCCCTCATAGTTCTACTATTTTAAGTAAAGCATAATTCTGTTAAGGCCTCAGACTTTCACACACATACACACACATACAATGCACTGCTTTTTTTTCTTGTTTAATATAGGCAGCCAAGATATATGGACATTTTTTTTTAATCTGGTTTTTAATATTAGAGGTAGATATTTATAGAAAAGCCCCTCTGTTAATAGTATGGACATGTACTAAAAGTTAGGCCCACATGAACAATTTCATTAATGTATTTTATAATCTTGGAAAATGAATAAAATTAAAGTGACTGAAGTATTCTTTTTTCTAAAATAAAATAAAAATTATTCAGAACTGTTTGGAGGAGGTTATGATGATTTTTAAAAATCTGACTGAAAACTTGTATTTTTCAGGAAACCTTCCCAGATAAATGTATTAATATAAACCTCTGTTTTTGTACTTTGCTTTTCACTTTCACTTTATCAGGCTTCACCTTTTTATTAATTGCCTTGATAATCTTTCTTAACTGATGTCATATTTACAAGCTCTTAGAGAATCCTCTCCTGGATCATGAAGATAAGGATCACTGTCTTTCCGTGATATCCTTTAGCTTGGACAGAGCATGCTGTAGGCATTCGGTGTCCAATTAGGGCTACTAATGGAATTATGCTTTTAATTCATCTAAAAGTGAACTGTTACCCTGGGGAAAAGTTTCAGTGAAAAACTGTGCAAAACTATTTAAAACTTTATTTTTTACTTATAAATATCATTTTTGGAGGAGAGGGCTAGGGGGAAGTGTGATTAAGTGAATCTCAAATCATATTTTGTATTTAATTGCTGACTTAAACTTTTTAAGTTATTTTAAAGGAGTAATGTAGTTGACCACTTCCAATTTGCCTTGATTCATGGACCTAACATTCCAGGTTCCTATGCAATATTGCTCTTTACTGCATTGGACGTTACTTCCATCACCAGTCACATCCACAACTGGGTGTTGTTGCTTTGACTCCATCTCTTCATTCTTTCTGGAGTTATTTCTCCACTGATCTCCAGTAGCATATTGGGCACCTACTGACCTGGGGAGTTCATCTTTCAGTGTCCTACCTTTCTGCCTTCTCATACTGTTCTGGGGTTCTCAAGGCAAGAATACTGAGGTGGTTTGCCATTCCTTTCTCCAGTGTATCATGTTTTGTCAGAACTCTACTTTGCCTTACTTATCTTCTTGAATCCTGTAAGTTTTCATAGGTAACTGCTTTTTTCCTCCATTATTTCTCCATTTATATTTTTATGTTATTAAGCTTATTAAAAGTGAGAAAGATACTTTTTCTAGATTATTTAGGTTAGTGTTTGCAAACAATTAGAAATCACTGACTACATTTTTTTTTTTCTTAACAGCAATATTACTGAGGCTTACTCCATATTTTTTTTTTCCTGGAACTGTTTTGTACATCTCCTTTATTTTACCTAAGTATTGTGCTACTATCAAGAAGCGCTATCAACAATGTTTCAATTAAGAAATCAAACAAAATTATGTTGCATACATAGTCAAGCACAGGTAGTATCTTAAGTTATTTACATATTCTAAATCACTGATCCTAATAGAAATAGTTGTAATTTCAAAGTCTATTATTGATTTTTTAAATACTGAATTGAACATATTTTGTGGCATTTCTTAGGGCAAATTATTTTCATGCAGCAGTTGTTCTGTGGCTTTATTTATTCCTTCTTCAATGTTATTCCTTTAAATAAAATTAGATCCAGCTTATGACCAATATAATTTTATTACTGCCTAAGTAAAATATGTTAACATTTTTTTGTAAGATAGATCAACTGGCAATAAATTCCCTCAATTTTTGTTTGTTGGAAAAAATCTTTCTCATTCACTTTTAAAGGACAATTTCACTGAATATTGAATTCTACATTTTTTGTCTCTCTCAACTCACTAAATATTTCATTCCATCTCTTCTTGGCAGCATGTTTTCTCTCTTTGTTTCTCAGTAGGTAACAAAATCTTTCTCTGACTTTCTCTGAAAAAGATTTTCTCTTCGCTTTTTGTTTCCTGCCATTTGCATATGATGTGCCTCCGTGCAGCTTGTTGCTATCTGTTCAGCTCAGTGTTCTCTGAGTTTCCTGAATTTGTGCTTTGATGTTTGTCGTTAATTTGAAAAGTTCTTGGTCATTATTTTTTGTTGTTGTTGGCCATTATACTTCATTAATACTTGTATTATCACTTCAGATATTTTTTTTTCTATTTTCTCTTTTAGCATTCTAGGTATGTATATGTTACATCTTTTAAAAATTGCCCCAAAGTTCTTGGATGTCCTGCTATGTTTAGTCTTTTTTTTTTTTTTTTTTTGATACATTTTTACACTTTAGGAAGCTTCTATTGACCTTTTTTCATGTTCACTGATTCTTTCCTCACCTGTGTCCGGTCTGCTAATGAGTCCCTGGAAGTAAAGCATTCTGTTTTAGGTTTGGGGATTTTTTTGTTAATTTCTAACTTTTTTTTTTTATTCCTTCTTAGGGTTTCTGTCTCTCAATTTATATAACCTAAATTTATTGAATTTTATGCACTTTTCCATTGGAATACTTATAATAATCACAGTAATTTTAAATGTCCTGTTTGAGAATGCTACATGTATGCCATATCTGGCTATACTTCTGATACTTTCTTTGTCTCCTAAGACTGTGAGTTGTTTTTTTCACTAACCTTTTGGTGTACGTAGTAATGTTTTGTTGTTTAAAGCTAGACATGTTTTATCAGGTAACAGAAACGGAGGTGAATAATGATGTGTGGTAATCCGGATGGGAGTTGAACTTTGTTTGCTGTAGCTGTAGGCATCAGAGGCCTCTAGTAATTTTATTTTTGTTTCTCCTTCTGACTTTGAACTTCTATTTATATTCCTCCTCAAAGAGAATCTGTGTCATGCAGCTCTCTCGGTAGTAATGCATTACTGTTACACTGGAGTCCTATTGATGTGATAGTCAGCTTTAGGGAACCCTTCCATAACCTTACAATTTAATATCTGTCTTTTAATGAGCTTCTGTTTTTGCCCTGCAACTTTCACAAGTGTTTCTTCTCGCGTGGTCTCTCAGTCCCTAACCCACTGCTTAAGACAGGGAGGCTAGAGGAAACCAGAGTGAGAAGAATGTCTTTTTCCCATGGCAGCGGGACAAGGCTCTGGTAGTCTTTCCCCCTGGAGAGTAGCCCTTTGCTATAAAGAAAGTTCTGGGCTTATTTTACAAAGATTAGTTTCCCCTCACCTCTCAGGCTCATGAGGGAATCTGTTTTCAAATATTCACAGAGATAAACTGGTGGGATTCCTGGCAAAAGTATGGGGGTCCCTCTAAGAGTACAGCCCCCAGCAGTTTCTCACTCTTGTTGTTCAGTCTCTAAGTCATGTCCAACTCTTCGTAACCCCATGAACTGCAGTGCACCAGGCTTCCCTGTTCCTCACTGTCTCCCTGAGTCAAGAGTTTTCTCCAGTACCACAGTTTGAAAGCATCAGTTATTTGGCACTCAGACTTCTTTATGGTCCAACACTCACACCCATGCATGAATACTGAAGTGATTTTGAAGCCCAAGGAAATTAAGACTGACACTGTTTCCATTTTTCCCCATCTATGTGCCATGAAGTGATGGGACTGGATGTCATCATCTTCGTTTTACAAATGTTGAGTTTCAAGCCAGCTTTTTCACTCTCCTCTTTCACTTTCATCAAGAGGCTCTTCCAGTTCCTCTTTGCTTTCTGTCAATAAATTGATGTCATCTGCATATCTGAAGTTATTGATATTTCTCCTGGCAATCTTGATTCCAGTTTGGGATTTATCCAGTCCAGCATGATATACTCTGCATATATGTTAAATAAGCCGGGTGACAATATAGCCTTTCTGTTAGCCCTAACAATACTCAGCCTCTAGCAATTAGTCAAAATAACTATTTAATTCTTCCTCCCAGTTTATGACTCCAGAAGTTTTCACTCTAGGTAAGCAGATCTCAGCTGTGACTCTCTGATTTCTTTTGCAACATATGTCAGTGTGGCTATCTGCCCTATAACTTCAGTTCTCTAATGAATGCAATAAAATGCATTGATTTTTAGTTTGTCCAGCTTTTGTGGATGTGTGTGATTACAAGGATGGAAATGACTTCCAAACTCCTTACATGGAGTTATTATGAATTTTAACAATGCACTTTTATTCAGAATAACATCAATTCATTTGCTCAGCAAAGATTTATTGAGCGCCTATTCTACACCAGGCCCTGCGCTAAGTGTAGCGGCCATAAAGAGAAGGCAATCAAAATGCGTCTTTGAAATCCCTTTCCACCGGTAAAAGACAAGCTGATTTTTGCTATCCTAATTACTAGAAAGAATGCCAAGATTCTCTAAAATAAAAGCTGTCTTTTTCCACTTCTGTATGGGTGGCACACTGTCAGATGTGTGAATTATATGCAGAGGTATTTGTTTCTTCCTCCTGGTGTCAAGCTGTTGAGTGTGATTTGTACTTCCTGCTGCCGTGCTTCAGGCAAAGGAGGAGGTGACAACTCAGATTTGAAGAATTAGACTAATTGCAGTAAACACCCAAGGTTCTCAAGGAATGTGCAAATATAGAAAATCAATTTTATAGTATTATTAGCCAATTTTATAGTGTGTAATAATATATTTATGAAGCTTCAGCCTTAAAAATAGGAATAAAGATGATGAACATAAACAAAAATAAAATCAAAGTAGGCTCTATGCCCAGAAATCCAGAGCAATAAACTAAGTGCAGTAGGAAAATATTGCTGAAAAAAAAAAGTTTTCATACAAACACAGAAAAAAACACTTTGAAAATAACTTCTCCCAAATTTGAAAGAGTTAAACATCTTAGCTATGGGAGGAAACCAAGAGTTTTCCACAAAGACCATATAAAATGTCTATATGAGCCCTTAAATTTGATGATCAGAAATGACATCTTACTTGTCAGAGCTCAAGATCTCAACTGGAATTAGATCTCCTGACTGCCTGTTTGTGGTTTCATCTACAGACAAGAACTATATCTATGGTTTGTTGTTCTTCATAAGCAAGTCTTAAACACACTTAATTAGTAGGAGAAAGACAAAATAAGCTGCAAAAAATAAAGGCATCAATATAAATAACTAACATAGATTTGTAAGAGTGATATATATGGTACAGAAATGAACTAATATATAGGTACCTCATTTTATCATTGTATTTTTTTCATATTTAAAATAAAAATGTTTGGTAAATTTTCTACCAATATGTGTCTCCATTATCTGCCTGCCAAGCAGGAGACATATGTTCAATCCCTGAGTTACGAAGATCCCCTGGAGAAGGAAAGGGCGACCCACTCCAGCATTCTTGCCTGGGAAATCTCATGGACAGAGTAGCCTGGCAGGCTACAGTCCATGGGGTCTCAAAGAGTGGGACATGACTTAGTGACTTAAACAACAACAATAAAATGTCTCCATTAGGTCAAGAAAAAAATGTTTAATTCTGGATACTGAAATAAAAGCAATTCAAAAAACAATAAATTCTTTTTTCTCTCCATCAAACATGTTAGATGTAATTTTTCATGAAATTAGTTGTGGTTTGATTCATGGACTGCTAGTAGCTATTGATAAATAGCTTTGAATCAATATGGACTTTGACTGCACTCCAGTCAGCACTGGTCTATCAACTTTTCAAAATACCAGAGATAGAAACACAAAGCATGCTTGACCAATCAACACTGACTTTTGGAACTGAAATATAATAACATCACCGTTAAATTCTGTGGTTGTTCTTTTTCATTTTAAACATTATTTGGCATCTTGCCTTTAAAGAGATTATATTTGTATTTCTGCTTCTAAAGTGGCAAAGTCTTTGGTGTGGCAAAGAATGTTCAGTATTCTTCAAACTGTTAGGTGCACATTAAAACAGTTTTAAAAAACTCTCACAATTTTTTCTCTTTAATTATGAAGTCTGTACTTCCGTATATTTGAACATAATGGAAAAGTATGGTCTTATGTAGGCCATGAAGCTAATTCAAATTAAGTATGCATGTGCCAACAGTGGGGAAAACATGGAGAGGCAGAGGATAGTGTAGATAAACCAAAGAAAACCAACAAGGCATGAGGGAAGTAGAGACTGATTATGGACTTAGAGAATGGATAGGAACCTAGATAGTCAATCAAGAGAGGAGGATTATAACAAGTAAATGGACCCAGGGAATCTCTGTAAACAAGATGTATGTGAATAACTAGTGGCTGGAGGAGTTGAAATAGAGATGTTTCAGAGATTTGCATTAGAGGAAATTGACAGGAAGGAGCAGAATATATGTTTATCTATGTCTCCTAAGACATTCCTTCTCAGACTTTGAAGTACATACAAATAACCTGGGGATCTTGTTAAAATGCATATTTGAAATCTCTATGCATATTTTGAAAAATGCATATTTTCAGTCCAGAAGCCTGGGATCCTCTAACAAGGTCCCAAGTGATGTCTATGGTGTTGGTGTATGGACCACACTTTGTACAGCAAGATTCTAGAACATTCATTTTATTTTAGCTCTGGCAATATGAAGAAATTTCTAGTTACTGAGCTGAGTTAGTTATTATAATTCATTTAATAGTATAAATAGTATTAGAAGCCAAAATTTGAGCTGAATACATTCATAAAGTATTGAGATACTGCTGCTAATTTTAACAAGAAAACTGATATGAAGTATCCTAGATACCTAGATTTTTCCCTATTTGAATTTGAAAGTTTTTGTTTATGCAGTGGTATTTAGTTTTGTATAGTCACCCAGGGAATCACCCACCCAATTATACAGGAAACGTAGTTGCTGTGAGGATGAATGGTTAGCTAGTGTTCTGTATCTTACTGTATCCAGTTGGCTAGATCATAGTAGGATTTGTTTTCTTCAGTCTAAAGAGCAAATGGTTTGACTTAAATAGTTTCATTTCATTGTAGACAACAATGCTTTTTTAAAAAACCTCATTTAGAAATGTGCCAGTGTTCTGACATAAGGCATTGATTTAAGTAAGTGATATTTTGGAACAGGGCTTTTTGAAAAAAAAGAAGTACACTCAGCATCTTCACTGAAGGTAAGAAATTTAAGGTTTAAAAAATGTGAGTTAAGTTGGTCAAAAGTTTAACAACAATATTCTTCTTTCTGAATTGTTCAGTTGTTCAGTCACTAAGTTGTGTTCAGTTCTTTGTGAACTCATGGACTGCAGTATGTCAGACTTCCCTGACCTTCACTATCTCCCAGAGATTGTTCAAACTTATGTCCATTGAGTTGGCGAGGCCATCCAACCATCTCATCCTCTGTGGCCCACTTCTCCTCCTGCCCTCAATCTTACCCAACATCAGGGTCTTTTCTAATGAGTCAGTTCTTAACATCAGGTAGTAAAGTACTGGATCTTAAGCTTCAGCATCAGTCCTTCCAGGGAATATCCAGGGTTGATTTCCTTTAGGATTGACTGGTTTGATCTCCTTGCTCTCCAAGGGACTTTCAGGTCTTCTCTAGCACCGCAATTTGAAAGCATCAATTCTTCAGCACTCAACCTTCTTTATGGTCCAACTCTCGTATCTGTACATGACTACTGGAAAAACTATAGCCTTGACTATACAGACCTTTGCTGGCAAAATGATGTCTCTGCTTTTTAATATGCTGTCTAGGTTTGCTATAGCTTTTCTTCCAAGAAGCAAGCATCTTTTAATTTTGTGGCTGCAGTCAGTATCTGTAGTGATTTTAGAGCCCTAGAAAATAAAATCTGCCATGTTTCCACTTTTTTCTCACCTGTTTGCCATGAAGTGATGGGACTAGATGCCATGGTCTTCATTTTTTTGAAAGTTAAGTTTTAAGCCAGCTTTTTCTGTCTTCTCTTTAACCCTCATCAAGAAGCTCTTTAGTTCCTCTTCACTTTCTGCCATTAAAGTGGTATCACCTGTATATCTGAAGTTATTGATATTTCTCCCAGTAATCTTGATTCCAGCTTGTTATTCATCCAGTACAGCATTTCACATGATATACTCTGCATATAAGTTAAATAATCAGGGTGAAAATATAGAGCCTTGATGTATTACTTTTCCAGTTTTGAACCGTGAACTCTTGTTCCATGTCCAGTTCTAACTGTTGCTTCCTGACCTGCATAGAGATTTCTCAAGAGGCAGGTCAGGTGGTCTGGTATTCCCATCTCTTTCAGAATTTTCCACAGTTTACTGTGATCCACACAGTCAAAGGCTTTGGTATAGTCAATAAAGCAGAAATAGATGTTTTTTTCTGGAACTCTCTTGCTTTTTCAATGATCTAGCAGATGTTGGCTTGAATAAATTTTTATTGAATAATATGCCACATTTTTTTAATCCATGCATCTATCAAAAAGAGATTATTTCCAAATCTTGGCAATTGTAAATAATGTTGCAGTGAACATGAAAGTGTAGATATCTCTTCAAGATACTCATTTTCTTTCCTTTGATATATATATACAGAAGTGAAATTGCTGAATTATATGATAGTTCTATTTTTTAAATATTTGAGAAACCTCCATACTGCTTTCCATATGACTATACTAGTTTGCTTTCTTGTCAAAAGTATAAAATAGTTCCCTTTTCTCTATCCTCATCAACATTGATCATCTTTTGCATTTTTGATAATTGCCATTTGAACAGGTATGGGATGACATCTCATTGTGGTTTTGATTCATATTTCCCTGATGATCAGTGATGTTGAGAATCTTTTAATGTAACTGCTGGCCATTTGTATACCATCTTTGGAAAATTTTCTATTTAGTTCCTTTGCTCATTTTTTTAATTGTTGAGATTGTTTATTTGCTATCAAGTTATGTGTGTTCCTTACATATCTTAAATATTAACCCCTTATCAGATAGCGGGTTTGCAAATATTTCCTCCATTGCCATAGGTTACCTTTTTGTTTTGTTGATTGATACCTTTGCTCTGCAGAAGCTTTCCGGGTTCATGTGGTCCTACTTGTTTGTTTTTGCTTTTATTGCCTTGTGCTTTTAGTATCATGTCTAAAACATCACTAAGACCACCATTAAGGAGCTTTTTCCATGTTTTCTTCCAGTAATTTTATGGTTACAGGTCTTCTATTTAAGTCTTTAACCCATTTCAAGTTAACTTTCCTGAGTTTTGTAAGATAGGAATCCAATTTTCATTCTTTTGCATGTGAATATCCAATTTTCTGAACACCATTTATTGAAGAGATTATGCTATCCACATTGTGTGTTCTTGGCATCTGGGTTAAATTTAATTGACTGCAAACACATGGGTTTATTTCTAGGAACTATATACTTTTCCACTAGTCTATGTGTCTGCTTTCATGCTATACTATATTTTTGATTACTCTAGCTTTGTAATATAGTTTGAAATAGGGAAGTGTAATGTCTCCAATTTTGTTATTTTGTCTCAAGACTATTTTGGCCAGTTGGGGGCCTTTTGTGGTTCTATGTGAAATTTATCATGTGTGTTCTTAAAACAATTAGGATTTTAAAATAATACTCTACAGTAAGGTGAGGTCTCCATAATAAAACAAAAATAAAAAAATAAACAAAAAACAGAAGTTAGAAAATGAGGCAGGAAATGTTTTTATTTACATAGAAACTTAAAATATGCTTATTTCAAGAGACACTATAAAGTTTAAATCAAATGAGAATCCGATAATATTTGCAAATCATTTAAGAGAAGGGGTTGATATCAATAACATATTCATTTTCTATAAGTAAATGACACCAATGAATAGACCCCCACATTAGCCAAAGAATACTCCAGCCAATTTAGAAATAGTAGATACCAATAACTACACGAAATGTATCCAACTCCTCTAATAGTAATGAAAATACTAATTTTAAAATAATAACATTTCCTCATTAGATTGGCAAAAGTTAGAATATTGATAAATTCAATACTGGTAAAGGTAAAGTTATATTAATTACTTTATCCACCATTAGCAAGCACATAATTAAATTTTTTGTTAAATATTTCACATCAGGTCGTTTAGTCGCTCAGTCATGTCTGACTTGTTGAGACCCCATGGTCCACCAGGCTCCTCTGTCCATGGGAATTCTCCAGGTAAGAATACTACAGTGGGTTGCCAGTTCCTCCTCCAGGGAATCTTCCCAACCCAGGAATTGAACCCAGGTTTCCCACATTGCAGGCAGATTCTTTACCCTGTGAGCCACTAGGGAAGCCCATTAAATAATTAGGCATTACTTATTAAAGTTTAGGGGATTCCCAGATGGTACTAGTGGTAAAGAATTCACCTGCCAATGCAGGAGACACAAGAGACATGGGTTCGACCATTAAAGTTTAAAATAATTATAATTTGAAGTTATCCACCTCACTTTCACACTCTACCCAATTTATAAGAAAATTCTGGCTGCTCTACCTTTAAAATGCATCCTCAGTACACCAGTACTTACTAGTGTGTGCGTGCATTAAGTGCGTGACTTACTTCACTCATGTCCAACTCTTTGTGACCCTATGAACTGTAGCCCATCAGGCTCCTCTGTCTATGGGAATCTCCAGGCAAGAATACTGGAGTGGGTTGCCGTGCCCTCCTCCAGCGGATCTTCCTGACCCAGGGATTGAACCTGCATCTCTTGGGTCTCCTGCATTGGCAGGTGGATTCTTTGCCACTAGTGCCACTGGAGAAGCCCCAGTACTTAGTAGTACCTAGTCCTAGTCCTACATATCATAACCTCTAGGTTGAACTATCACAGTAGCCTCCTAAAAATCCCCTACATCCAACCTGTTTCCCTGTAGTATGTTCTTCTCAGAACAAATCAGATCATGTTACCTTCCCCCGCTCCCCACTACACTACTTTGCCCTGCCTTCCCACAGTTCTTAATCCCCTTTTAAAACTCGCCTATTTCTTTCTTTCACACTTAATTGTAAGATCTAATTGTCTTTGCCATGGAACACAAAATCTTACATGATCTTACAAGTTACCCTTTGTAATTTTCTGAATTCATCTTTTAAGCACTCTCTTCTGCTTCCTCACTGAAGTTCAGCCTCACTCTTTTGCTGTGCCTCAAACCAGTTTCCTCACTCTACTTTTTACATTTGCTTTTACTTTTGTCTGAAATCTTTGCTTCTGTCTATGGCATGACTGTTTGCCACTAGTCACTGAATACTATACCTAAATATTGTTTCCTCAGACTTTTCCCACCATACTATCTGAAATAGCAATCCTGCACCCTGTCAGATGTGCTTTATTTGCCTTTCTTTTTAAAATTTTCACAGTAGTTACTACAACCTGCCATTATATTCTGTGTTTATTTGCATGCATGTTCCTTGACTGTCTCCTCTAATAGTAGATAAGTTTCAAGAGAGTACTTCTTTATCACTGCATCTTGAATGCATGCAATTATGCCTGGCACATACTAGGCACTCAGTAAATATTGTTCAAATGAAGAAAGAATATATGAATGGATAGCATTTAAATATGCAAATCCACTGCTAGGACTCTCTTATTTAAAGAAGACAAGGTTACACAAAGCTATTCATACATCTATTTTCTTAGCTACTTTGAAATAACAAACTTCAGAAAAAATCCATGGATATAAAAGTTGAATCATTGAAGGTTCACTAGGCAGCCAATAAGAAAAAATGAGCTAGATTTTTATGTAGAGATCTGAACAGGTATCAATAATACATTGTTAACGCGAAAAAGCAGATAGCATACATACTCTTTAATTACATAAATATTATCTATGCTGTCTATCATACCTGAGGTCTTTAAAAATTTGTGTACAAAAATGTTTAATTCTTTTTAGCCCAACATATCCCCAAAGTATTTTGTCAGTGAATCATTTTGTCTGAATATTATATTAACTTCGTAAGGAACATGATTGAAAAGAGAGCAATGGTTATATGATTTTGCATTTCATTGCAACATGATTTTCCTTTTCTAGAATTCAAATTTAGAAGTACATACCAAAAAGTAAAGGCAGTGAGATCCATATGTTGATATACTATTAAATATACATGTAATTTTCTCTCATTATCATTGTGGAATGCTTTAGTTTGTTATCCAAAGTTGGGCAGTTTCAATGTTATTACATATTATTTCCAGATAAATCAAAATAACAAGAGAAAAATAGAATTAAAATTGACTAATTAGGTCACAGAATTTGATAGTTTCTGCTTACTTGACCCCTTTACCTTTCTCATTCCTTTCTGTTTAACTTTTGGTCAGTATTTGGCAGCTAGCCTATCCACCAAACCCAGGAATTAATAAAATACACATGGTGGTCTTGTTTATTGAGGTATTTCAAAAGAACTGGCTTTCAAAGCTATAAAGACATTTCCCTACCAGAAAGTTTACATTTTCTTAAGAAAAGTTGACTTACCAAGAGTTTTTATGAAATGCACAAGATGTAAAAAGGAAATCTTATCATGGGGGATGACCACAGTTAAAACTCATTTTAAATGAACATGAGATATCATTTCACCTGCCAAGTAAGTAGTATTACTTTTTTAAATTAGAGCTAACCATGTTAGAATCAATCTCTTTTCCACCAGCCAAACAATTTGCACAGTTCAAAATGGCATGCTGTATCTTCTAAAACTGTTTTTAAATTTTAACACATTTCTCCTGTAAAACTTTCTTGCTCTAACTTTATTGGTACTCAGCAATTCTAGAATATTTTTTGAATTTGATCATTCCTTGTATTTCTTTACAGATTATTCCATTTTAAAACCCTATTTGATATAAATCAGATTTCATAACATGACAGACAAATGGTACTCACTAGGGGTAGAATTGGTATTTTTAGTTCAACAGGAAAGTAGCAAGACTTAATCAATTAAATGCCCCCCCAAAAAACCAAATTAATGGTTTTATGGCTCAGATCCTGTATTTAGTAGGTAACAGCTCTGCTATAAGAAGACCACTGCATCACACCCACAGTAACTCTGGTCACTTCTTTATTTGCTGGAGCTAAAAATATGTGATAAGATTTCTGGGCAGGGAGAATGCCAATTGATATCTAGAACATGGGCACAGGAAAACAGGTCTCATCCTGTCAGTGGCTTGTTTTCTTGGTTCTTTAACTAGACCATGAATTCCTAAGGGTGAACAACCTATTTCATTCATCTCTAAACTCAATCAGCAATGTGCCTGACTTAGTATGTGAGTTGATGAGTGAATTAATTGCTATTTAAGATCATCTGAATTATTATAGCACCTTGAAAATAAAGACTATGGTTAAGGAAGAAATGACAGTAATGTGTTGTGGCCCAAAATCAATGTTAATCATCCCTTATTAAAACTATATGCCCCCTCAGTCCCATTTGAGTTTTAATGAGGTAAATATTCCTGTTATTTATAATAAATGTACTCTACTTCTGACTGTCTATGGATAGGAAAGAGTTTATGGCTATAGCTAAATAAAACTAAGAAGCAAAAAAGCAAATAAAAATAACTGCTTATTTGATTTGTCAAAGGGCATCTTAATAATCATTCTATTTTTTTTTTTTTTTTTTTTTAGCTTAAGCCCTCTGTATTTCTTTTGTTGATACTCCTGACTCAGCTTTTTGAGAAATGAGTGCTCCTTTGGGAAGTTGATCTGTTGGAACTCTGTATTTTCTATCGTCCTAACATTCAAGACCTGCCACTCCATCACTTCAGTTCAGTTCAGTTCAGTCGCTCAGTCGTGTCCAACTCTTTGCAACCCCATGAATCAAAGCATGCCAGGCCTCCCTGTCCATCACCAACTCCCAGAGTTTACTCAAACTCATGTCCATCGAGTTGGTGATGCCATCCAACCATCGCATCCTCTGTCGTTCCCTTCTCCTCCTGCCCCCAATCCCTCCCAGCATCAGGGTCTTTTCCAATGAGTCAACTCTTCGCATGAGGTGGCCAAAGTATTGGAGTTTCAGCTTCAGCATCAGATCTTCCAATGAACACCCAGGACTGATCTCCTTCAGAATGGACTGGTTGGATCTCCTTGCAGTCCAAGGAACTCTCAAGAGTCTTCCCCAAGACCACAGTTCAAAAGCATCAATTTTTCGGTGCTCAGCTTTCTTCATAGTTCAACTCTCACATCCATACATGACCACTGGAAAAACCATAGCCTTGACCACATGGACCTTTGTTGTCCATCTAAAGTAATGTCTCTGCTTTTTAATATGCTATCCAGGTTGGTCATAACTTTCCTTCCAAGGAGTAAGCGTCTTTTAATTTCATGGCTGCAGTCACCAAAAAATAAAGTCTGACACTGCTTCCACTGTTTCCCCATCTATTTCCCATTAAGTGATAGGACCAGATGCCCTAATCTTAGTTTTCTGAATGTTGAGCTTTAAGCTAACTTTTTCACTCTCCTCTTTCACTTTCATCAAGAAACTTTTTAGTTCCTCTTCACTTTCTGCCATAAGGGTGGTGTCATCTGCATATCTGAAGTTATTGATATTTCTCCTGGCAATCTTGATTCCAGCTTGTGCTTCTTCCAGCCCAGCATTTCTCATGATGTACTCTGCATATAAGAAAAACATCTATTTCTTCTTTATTGACTATGCCAAAGCCTTTGACTGTTTGGATCACAATAAACTGTGGAAAATTCTGAAAGAGATGGGAATACCAGACCACCTGACCCACCTCTTGAGAAGCCTATATGCAGGTCAGGAAGCAATAGTTAGAACTGGACATGGACCAACAGACTGGTTCCAGATAGGAAAAGGAGCACGTCAAGGCTGTATATTGTCACCCTGCTTATTGAACTTATATGCAGAATACATCATGACAAACTCTATCACTTAGCTTCAAATAATTAGCATAACTTGGTATATTGAAAAGAGTCAGTCTGCACATCTCAGTACATACCACCAAGAGCATGTGGATGAGGAGAAAGGGGCAATGGCTGAGCACTGAGGCTTTTTGAACTCTGTAAAAGTATATGCAGCCATCCTCTGGTGTTAGTGAGGAAATTGGTTCCACTCCCCCACCACCACCAACTCCCGTCCCAGACTCTAAACTCTGAGGATGCCAAAGCCCTTATATAAACAGCATGATAGAGGCAGCCCTGCATATCCGCGTTTCCACAGGGTCAAATTGTATACATGGTTGATTGAATCTATCACTATGGAACCTGTGAATATAGAGGGGTGATTGTATAAATGTTATATTTTTACCTTGGAAAGTAAGTCCGTAGTTCTTTATTATCCATACAGTGAATCCTGGGACTGCCCCAAACTGGAAACATTTTTACCTTATTGTCTGTGCTGCCACTGTTACTTGATCCTAAAATTCCTTAAAAAAAATGAACATATAGACAAATTCTAGGATCAAATACAATCTCTCATCTATGAAAATTTATCCACAGTTGTCTTAAAAATCTAAGATTTAGAACTAAGATCAGTTGTACTGATTACTACAGGGTGGTGCTGCCCCTAGGCTTACAGCATGTATATGCTCCCATTCACCTTGTTATACATATATCTTGGTCCACTGAGACTTCTATAGCAAAATGCTATAGACTAACTGGGCTTTGCTGGTGGTTCAATGGGTAAAGAATCTGTCTTCAATGCAGGAGACTCCAATTTGATCCCTGGGTTGGGAAGATCCCTTGGAGGAGGGCATGGCAACCCACCTCAGTACTCTTGCCTAGAGAATCCCATGGATGGAGAAGCCTGGAGTGCTACAGACCATAAGGTCACAAACAGTCAGCAACTGAGCATGCACGAATGCAAAGATCGGCTGCCTTTAACAATAGACATTTATTTGTCACAGTTTTGAAGTCTGGGAAGTATAAGACTGAGGTGCCAAAAGTTTCACTACTTAGTGAGAACCCATTTCCTGGCCTTTTCTCAGTGTGTGCTTACAGAGAGAGAAAGAACTTTTGTATCCCCTTTTTCTTATAAAGGCACTAATCCTATCATGTGGGTCCCACTTTCATAACCTGATCTAAACCTAAATACCAATACTTTCCATAGACACTACATCCAATACCATCATACCAGGGATTAGAGCTTCAGAAGTTTTAATTTTGAGGGCACCCAAACATTGAACCCTTAGCAACACGCATTTAGACATACATACTCCTTTAGACACACTCACATTTATATCTATATTTCTATATCTACTTCTCTCTACTGATAACTATATTTATGCTGTCAGTGATCCAAATCCAATACCATAGAGTTCATTCCATGTTTGTAACTATTCTTTGACAGTAAGAAATCAAATATACTTATTTGATCAACACTCTCCTATATATGGACCAGTGACCTGCTCCTACCTCTGTTCTAACCCCCATGGATATTCTCTTCTCATCCTACTCTGAATCCAGCACTTTAGACTGGGTATCCATGCCCACTGCCTTCTTACATGAACACTCTGCTCACTCTGCTGGCCACTGACACCCTGCAACTCTTATTGCAAGGCTACTCTTATTGCCACCCCATTTTGACACTCCCCTTGCCCCGCTTTATCTGCTCTCCTAAACTGATTCTCTTTAACCTACTCAGTATTTACCATCCCAGCTAGAATCATTGCCATTGTTGTCTTTATTCTGCTTTGGTTCTAACCTTGTGCCATGTTGTGGAGGTCCCCTCAGATTCACAAGGACGCCTGCATTTCTCAGCCCATCTATTGGCTTTTGGCCTGATTTGTTCATGGAGGGAAGTCCAGGGAAGGAGATGACAGAAGAGATGGAGGAAGAGGAAGTAGAGACAGAGAAGAAAAAGGAATGTCAATAGACTTTTAAATGCACATCAGTGTATGCTTATGAACAAAACAAAACTAAATAGTTATGCCTGGCAATAGCTCTCACTACTTTAAAATTCTTAAAAGATTATACATTGTTGGAATCAGTATGTCCCATTGAGTAATAAGGTCAGTGAACGTTTCGTTATAGATTTAGAAATTCAAAAACCACCAAGAAAAAGTACACACAAAGATTTTCAACATAATGTTCATCTTTAAGTTCTATCTGGGTTCAATTTAAGAAGTTCTTAGTAATCATTTATATCATAAACCAGCATTCAACAAGAACTTGTTGCAAATAGTTTATGGGAAAAATATGTGGTCAGAAACAGAGATATTACCAGGCTTATCAAAGTATCAGGCTTGAAATTTAGAGTTGGTTGGAACAGTAATTAAGAATAGGGACTCTGCAGTCTAATGCTCTGGTTCGAGTCCTGGTGCAGACACTTATTAAACTGTATGATGTTAGACAAATTGATTAATATTTCTGTCTTTCAGTTCCATCCTCTATAAAATGAGAATCATAGCAGTGACCACTTTATTGACTTGTTGTGAGGATTAAGTGAGATTATTTTTCTAATTGGCTGACATTTCTCACACATATTATTGTCTACTTGTTTACTGTCACTTAGGGTAGAGATGGTGGCCACTTGTTAAGAGTCTGCTCATGTGAGACAGAGAAGGCAGCCTGTCAACCTGAAGTGAAATGCAATTTGATAGAAGAGGAAATTCCTTAGAAAGTTAGATCTATGAGTGTGATTAAACAGAAATCTGGAAGCTAGATCAGAAGGAAAACTGTATTACAAGGGAAAGTTTAAATGACATTGTAGTTTTGAGACAGGCATTATGTCTGTTCATTGCAGTAAACAAGTAAAAAGAAAAGGGGGAGTTTTATACTGGGTTTTCCAAGAGTATTGGAGATAAATATGTCCAGTACTGCACAATATTTGGCCCATGTTAGCTAATGAAGCATAACAAAGAGGTAGCAGTAATGGCCTCCACCCTCTCCCCACAAAAGGGCAGAGGATATTGAGCCATAACACAAAACTACACGGAATATGTTAGACATTTGATGATTTGGTACTTCTGTGCTATTTGCCTATAAAAGAGAGCAAAGGAAAGCAGAATTTGCCATTCCAAAATATGTCTCTTTGACATAAGGATTATTTTGAGCTAATTATTTTTTGGGAAACTGCAGACACTGGAGACACTCTAGAAAAGGAATAAGAGTTACTCTTTCCTAAGAGATATTTACTTTTATGAAGGAAATAGCCATTTGTGAGATTGTCTCCCTTTCTGTGGGCTTCTCCAGTGGCTAAGCAATAAAGGATTTCCCTGCAATGCAGGAGACTTGCAGGAGACATAGGTTTAATCCCTGGGTTAGGAAGATCTCCTGGAGTAGGTAATGGCAACCCACTCCAGGATTCTTGCCTGGGAAACCTCATGGACAGAGGAGCCTGGTGGGCTGCAGTTCACTGGGTCACAAACAGTTGGACAGGACTTAGTGACTCAGCTACAACAGCAACAACTTCCTTTCTGTACCAGAAGTAGATGGATGACTAAGTCTCTAGAAACTCTTAGCAATGGCGAAGGCTACTGACTTAAATCTGCTTAACAATACCCTGATTTACTGTATTTTTCCTGGTAACATCCAACAACTACCCTCCCTCACCCCCATACATCTGTTATCTTTAGCTGGGTGTGTTCTATAGGGTGGTGGCTTGGGCCATTTCAAAGTGATTCAGTTATCCTGGTGTCTCCCATGTATGCAGAAGCTATATGTAGCATTAAACCTCTATTTGTTTTTCTTTGTTAATATTTTTATTGCAAGGGCTGTCTCAGCCAAGAGCCAAGAAAGGGTAAAGTTAGTTTTCTTACCCCAACAGAGCAGTCAGACCAACTTCTCCCTTTCCAAATTATTAAAGCTTCATTGTAATTTATATGTTTTATTCTTTGGGGGTTAATAACTCTCCATTTCTAAATCCAAACAATAGGAATCTGTAAAGGGTGCAGGTGGGTGACAAGTCTTCCAGTAGCATGGAAGTCTATAAGGTAAAGGTTGCTTACATTGTGAAAGTTTTTAAAGCCACCCTGATCTTCCATACACTTTTTTTTTTTTTTTTTAACTTCAGGAGACAGTCAGTATGTATTTGTTTAACTTGACAGTGATTAGTCACACTGATAGAAAATCTCTCATCAAAACCAGGTACATGACTTAGGTTGTCAGGAGTCAAAAAATATATTACTCAATAGGTTGTCCTTTTCATTCATTTCTACTAGGATTCAGGCTGTGATTTGCCAAGGGTCCCAATCACCATTATTTCCAATATGAAATAATGGTGTATCTAGCTGCAATCATATCTCCTGAAAATAATCTCTACTTTCAAGGGGTAGAGTTAGCACCCAGGGTGTAGTAAATCAAATATAAAATGCTACTGGGAAAGTCATACATTTCAGCAAATAAGAATTTAGCAGAGTGGATTGAATGTGTCTGTGTCTCAGAGAAAGAGGGAGCCAAATGAGGCAAACAGCATGGTTCCCACATTCTTCAGCTGCTTCCTAGTATCTATAGAGGGTGAAAACACAGTCTCTTCCTTGAAAATACTGGCAGTTACTCATCACAGAGTAGCACATCAACAAGTGGATCTTATTATACACAAGAAATATTGAAAATATTGAAAATGTAATTACTGAGTATAGTGTGTTGTTTAGTTGCTCAGTCTTGTCCAACTCTTTGTGACCTCATGGACTATAGCCCGCCAGGCTCCTCTGTCCATTGGATTTCCCAGACAAGAATACTAGAGTGGGTTGCCATTTCTTACTCCAGGGAATCGTCACAGCCCAGGAATTGAACCCATGTCTCCTTCATCAGCAGGCAGATTCTTTACTGCTGTACCACCACGGAAGCCCAACTGAGCACGTTGTAAGTACGGAAATGGGCCAATCTTTATTGCAATGGGAGCCCTTATATTGAAAGCCCTTATATATCCATGTATTCAGAAGATTCACTCACAATTTGTTTTCTTTTTTTCAATACATCTTAAATTCTATTCTATACAATAAAATTACAGTAAGTGCTTAGAATTTCCATCACACAATAAGGTTTAACATAGCATTTGAATTTTTACTTTTTATGAATAGATATATCAACAGTGTACTACATTTGCTTAAAGTTATATACTATATTTATCATTTTGCTGCTGTGACATGAATTCATCAAATTTCAGTTATTTATTTCTATTTATGTCACATAGTTGGGGCTATGAATCAACTATGATAGGTCTGCTCTATGTGTACTTTAATTCCAGAATTGAGGAGCAATCCTTATTTGAAACATAATATTCCTATAGCTTAGGGAAATGAGTAAGTGGATTGGTGGCAAACATAACGGCTTTAAAAGTCTCTGCTCAGATGTGGTACATGTCATGTCATACATTTCACTGTCTAAAACTTGGGTAAGCCCCAAACAATATCATGGAGACATAGACTCCTCCCCAAACAAAAGGCAAGTCATTAGGCAAAAGATTGGAATGGATGAGTCTCTTGCAAAAAAAGTTGGGAATAAATATATAATGTATATATACTCAATGTATAGTCTTTAAATATCATTAGTGTTGGACTAACTAAAGGTTGTCATTTCTCAAAGTTCACAGATGGTGAAGCAGCTTGAATTAGTTTTCATATTGTAATCAGGCTATGGGAATGGAACAGAAAGAATCAGTTGGTTAAATTAACCAAATAGATTTTACAGTTAGAAACTTTTTCATACATTAAAAAAAATATACATGTATATATTAAGGTCTACCTTATAGGGTGGTTAAAAGAATTGAAATAAGAGAACTGAAATCCCAAAATATTTGATGCAGAGTACCATATACAACAATAAATGTTATTTTCCATCTGATTTCTTATACAGAATCAAATGAATATTTCTAGTCTTGAAAATATTCAATATAAATTAGATATATAGTGTGTAGCAAATGAAATACTTGAATACATTTTATTGGGCTATAACAGTGGAGATAGTCTGAAATTGTATCACAAGTTTTCAAAATTCATATATGCTATCTATTATTTTTTTTCACACATAAGAATAACAATGAAAAATAAAAGAGAAATAGGGAGAACAGAAGTCTAAAGGCTAGGTTGAGTACATTTCATGCCATATTATATAATTTAATGCTTTTTTTAATTAAAGGATTTAAGTTGCTGGGCAATAATTTTTAAAAATGCACTAAACCTAATATTATTGCTATTGAAAGCTTGAATAAATGAATACTGTAAAAATATTGAATTTAAACATATATATTTATTTCTGTATTTTTTTCCAGTCCTCTTTAAATTATTTGCTCAAAAGAAATTCCTATCAAGATCTATTTAGGACATAGCATTTTTAAGTGTCTAAAACCAAAATGCTAAGATTTGTTCAATTGTTTATATCATTAACTATGTGGTGCACTTACTTTATCCCAAATGTCCCCTCAATCTTTCCAAATTTTTGGAAAAGAATCATATATAAAGAAAAAAAAGAAGTATTCTGATCTTGGAAGTAATAAATTAAATCAGTATGCAAAGGATTATATTATAGTATTTCATAAAGAACAGTGACCAAGACAGCCTTAATATTCCCATATGACTAAATTTTAGAGACAGCTTTCTTACTATGAGTCCTTGACAACCCTTGTCCTCGAGCATTTACTTGCCACTGTAAATTCTTTCTCTACCCCTTTGAAGTATAATTTTCTTTTTCCCCCAATGTCTTTGCCAGTTTTGTAGGAGAGGAGTATCTTTCTCCAGGACCTGGAAGCCATCCCTTCAAAATGTAATCTTCAAAAAAGACAGGACCCCTTTCCTTGGTCTCTGTGGGATGATAGAAGCTTGACTTAGATGAGAGCCAGTTAGCAAACACTGATGGCTTATTCACATTGGTCAACTCCCCCACCTAAAGTTCTGCAGTACTTCCCCACTAGCTCATCCCTGTGCTTAAAATTCCTTCACGGTAAAGAGTCTGTCTGCAATGCGGGAGACCTGGATATGATCCCTGGGCTGGGAAGATCCTTTGGAGAAGGAAATAACAACCCACTCCAGTATTCTTGCCTAGAGAATTCCAGGCAAGAGCTTGGTGGGCTATAGTTCTTGGGGTCACAAAGAGTTGGACACGACCGAGTGACTAAATTTTGCTTCAAAATTGTTGAGACCAGTCTCTCTCCCCTATTGCAATAATCTAGACAATATTCCAGTAGTCATGAAAAAACCTTGTTCTATCCTATGCAGTTTTTCTTTGATAACAGTAATAACTCCTTCCTGGACTAGATTAAATGCAGCCCTAATTAATGGCAGGAAAATATACAAGAATACTTTTTGAAGCTTTTAAACTCTTTATAGGGAAGTCACAAACTGAAATAACTTTTAAGATCACCGAAAATGTCAGATGATATCTGCTCCATACTAAAATAAGACAAAAAGCACTTAAATTTGGGAGTCCTTATTAAAAAAAAAAATTGAAAGTGACATCATTTGCTTCAGAGTGACTCACATTTCATGAAGCAGCCAAAGAAAATTAAATTTACTTGAAGCCACCCAAATGCTGTTTCACTGTATCAGTGTGTGGCAGAAATAATACTATGGCACATAAATCCATTTTCTATTTTAGAAAGACAAGGCTTCTGTAATGAAATGAAGTGCAGAGAGCAGCATTATCATATATTGCCATTGAAATATATTTCCCTGGTGGTTTTGCCCACAAAAGTATGAAGTTGAGATGGAGAATAAAACAGGTAATACTGTAGACAGAAGGTTAGTGAGCATGCATTATCTAAAATGTGTGACTTGCTTAAACAAACAGTTAGTTTTCTGATTGATGGGAATTAAGATTAGATCTTTAGAAGTCCTAAATTTAAGGTGATGTAAGTCTGAAAGCATCAGAGATTCATATCAGCTTTACTGTTCCAATCTACTGATAAGATAAGATGCAATAAGTACATGAAGATAAGATGAGTCTTGCTTTTGCTGGGGGAAAAAAAAAAGAACTAAAGAAAGATCCTATATTTCAGGGTAGTGGAGTGGGAGGTGGACCAACCTCTCTCATTTCTGTAAGAAAATTAAAAATTCTGTGATGCTGTCTAAATTGGTTTGATACTGTTGAGGAACAATTAGAATTGGTGAGACATGATCAGTACCCACTTTATGTTTTTTCTTTCTTCCAGGAAAGTCAAAACAATGTACATTTTATCCAAAGCCTAAATAAGTAAATAAAAAAATTTTTTTCCAGATGTTTTTAAAAGATACACCATTTTTAAATTTTTTCTTCAGCTTTTTGAAAATAAAAGATATCAAGTTTAGGGTCCTACTGGAGAGCTATTTTTAATGAAAAGATGAATTTTAGAAATAGAATAACTTGTTCAGTTTCTTAGTACTGATTAACTAAAAAGGCAATTGTTTCTCTAAAAAAAACTATATATCACCTATATATCTCTCCATTCATTTAGCTATACACCTATCACATCTCAGTTAAATATCTATTATCTTCATATAGAAGATGGATACTTAGTAGCTGGCATAGTGTCTGACACCTAACAGATATACACACATACAACAAGAAATTATATTTCAACCTAAAATTTATTTTACTTTGTCATTTATTCTGGCCAAATATAAAGATTTAGTATGTCTCAAAGAATACTGTGTTCATCTTCTCAAAAACTAGTAGGACAAAATTGAATGGAAATGCCAAGAGAACCGTGAGCCATTGTGCAGAAGAAAAGCTGGGGTATTTCTTGCTGTTGGCTATGCGCTCACCGACTGGGTAGAACTTCTCTCGGAAAACATGTACAACAGGTCTTAGATCACCCACTTTCATTAGAAAAATAACGTTGTTTTGATAGCTTATGGTGAACGATGTTGGATTCATGATCTCTGAAGAAGAAGATTTAGCCTCAGGACCAGAGACCAGGCTTGACCACTCAGGGCTCTTGTGTGGCAGAAGTTTATTTACAGTGAAAAGAGACAGAGAAAGCTTCTGACACAGACATCAGACTGGTGGAGAGTGACCCAGTCTTAGCAAAAGAGCTATATACTTTTTTAATTGGTTATTACAATTAGTCAAAAGAATGTCTCAAGGTTCTAAAGATCTTACCAGACCCACTCCCCTAATTTACACTTTAAGATAACAGTCAGAAGGTTTTCAAGAAGGAGAACCTGTCCTCAAGCAGGATACATTGTTGTTATATAATCCTTAGTACAGAGTTTAAACTGAGTTGTTTTATTGTATCATCATCAGTTCTGGGCTTAAAGAAAAAGTTTTCTGTGACTAAGACTAAGGAATGTAGAGAAAAAAAAAGATGTTTGTCCTTTTTTCCTCTTTGAGAATTCCAGACCCTATCTGCTCTTCAAGAACCTCCTCAGGTTTCGTCCATCTCATTAGAACTGATTCAACTGGAGCCCATTACACAGAGTGAAGTAAGCCAGAAAGATAAAGAACAGTACAGCATACTAACACATATATATGGAATTTAGAAAGATGGTAATGATAACCCTATATGCAAAACAGAAAAAGAGACACAGAAGTACAGAACAGACTTTTGGACTCTGTGGGAGAAGGCGAGGGTGGGATGTTTCGAAAGAACAGCATGTATATTATCTATGGTGAAACAGATCACCAGCCCAGGTGGGATGCATGAGACAAGTGCTCCGGCCTGGTGCACTGGGAAGACCCAGAGGAATTGGGTGGAGAGGGAGGTGGGAGGGGGGATCGGGATGGGGAATACATGTAACTCCATGGCTGATTCATGTCAATGTATGACAAAACCCACTGAAATGTTGTGAAGTAATTAGCCTCCAACTAATAAAGAAAAAAAGAAAAAAAAAAAAAAAAAGAACCTCCTCAGGGACCCAGGACTTCTTATCAACCTACCTAGAAATTGACTCTCTCAGTTTCTGACAAAGAAAAGAATACATGAATATTATGTGGGCTTCCCTGATGGTTCAGACTCTAAAGAATCTGCCAGCAATGCAGGAGACACAGGTTTGACTCCTGGGTCAGTTAGATCCCCTGGAGGAGGAAATGGCTACCCACTCCAGCATTCTTGCCTAGAGAATTCCATGGACATGGGAGCCTGGTGGGCTACAGTCCATGGAGTCTTGAAGAGTCAGACATGACTGAGTGACTAACACTTTGACTTAATTTAGTCTTTATATCTTCATGAGAACTGAAGATGAACATCTTTAGGTACTCTAAGAAAGAAACTTGTAATTAATTTATCATTTCTATTTTAAAAAATTAAGTATATTATCTTAAAGGAATGAGGCAATATTCAGATTATTTCTGTAAATCATGACCATTAATAAATATCTCTTCTTTTTTTTCAATTGGTCTTTACACAAGGGTCATATCTCCTTGGACTTTATGCAAGAGGGCTAGGATTTAACTTTTCTTAGAGTAATTACTAAGTTGTTAAGTGAAGAACACTTAAGTAGAAAATAACAGAAAATAACAAAATCTATGTTTTTAAAACCAAAACAAAATCTGTTGTTGTTCAGTTGCTCAGTTGTTTCCGACTCTTTGTGACCCCATGGATGCAGCACACCAGGCTTCCCTGTCCATCACCAACTCCCGGACATTGCTCAAATTCATGCCCATCAAGTCGGTGATACCATCCAACCATCTCATCCTCTGTCATCCCCTTCTCCCACCTTCAATCTTTCCCAGCATCAGGCTCTTTTCCAGTGAGTTGGCTTTTCACATCAGGTGGCCAAAATATTGGAACTTCAACTTTAGCACCAGTCTTCCAATGGGTATTTGTCATTTCCAGGTTATAGGAAGGAGTATCTTTAGTTTTAATTAGGCAACTCCAGATGGACTCCTGGATGGCTCTTGGGTGAGGGCTGATCACAGGGAAAACCAAGCTGTAGTTAGAGACTTGGAATTTTTAGTCCCCCTCCACCATTTTCTTGAAAAGGGAGACGGGCAGAAAATTGAGTTAATGATCAATCACGCATATGTGATGAAGCCTCTACAAAATTCCAAAAGTGTGTGCCCTTCTGTAATCCTCATATCTCTTTCATCTTGCCTCTCACCTGATATCCTTTGTAATATTATTTAATAAACTAGTAAGTGTGTTTCTCTGAGTTCTGGGAACCACTCTAACAAATTAATAGAATCCAAGGTCAGGGAATGGCAAATTTAACTCAAATGACCATTATATCTACAACTAAGGGCAAGAATCCCTTAGAAGAAATGGAATAACCCTCTTAATCAACAAAAGAGTCTGAAAGGAAGTTCTTGGGTGCAGTCTCAAAAACTACAGAATGATCTCTGTTCATTTCTAAGGCAAATCATTCAATATCAAAATCGTCCAAGTCTATTCCCCAACCAGTAATGCTGAAGAAGTGAAGTTGAATGGTTCTATGAAGACCTACAAGACCTTCTAGAACTAAGATGTTGTTTTCATTATAGGGGACTGGAATGCAAAAGTAGGAAGTCAAGAGATACCTGGAGTAAAAGGCAAATTTTGCCTTGGAGTACAAGATGAAGCAGGGCAAAGGCTAATGGAGTTTTGCCCAGAGGATGCACTAGTCATAGAAAACACACTCTTCCAACAACACAAGAGAACACTTTACACATGGACATCACCAGATGGTCAATACTGAAATCAAATTGATTATATTCTTTGCAGTCAAAGATGGAGAAGCTCTATACAGTCAACAAAAACAAGACTGGGAGCTGACTGTAGCTCAGATCATGAACTCCATATCACCAAATTCAGACTTAAATTGAAGAAAGTAGGGGAAAGCACTAGACCATCTAGGTATGACCTAAATCAAACACCTTGCAATTATAGAATGAAGTGACAAATAGATTCAAGGGATTAGGTCTGATAAAGTCCCTGAAGAACTTTGGATGGAGGTTAGTAACATTATACAGGAGGAAGTGTCAACAACATCCTCAAGAGAATGAAATGCAAAAGGAAAAATGATTGTCTGAGGAGGACTTACAAATAGCTGAGAAAAGAAGAGAAGCAAAAGGCAAAGGAGAAAAGGAAAGATATACCCATTTGAATGCAGAGTTCCAAAGAACAGCTAGGAGAGATAAGAAAGCCTTCCTCAGTGATCAATGCAAAGAAATGGAGAAAAACAATAGAATGGGAAAGACTAGAGATTTCTTCAAGAAAATCAGAGATACCAAGGGAAAATTTCATGAAAAGATGAGCACAATAAAGGACAGAAATGGTATGGACCTAACAGAAGCAGAAGATATGAAGAAGAGGTGACAAGAATACACAGAAGAACTATACAAAACAGATTTTCATGAACCAGATAACCACAATGGTGTGATCACTTACCTAGACCCAGACACACTGGAATGAGAAGTCAAGTGGGCCTTAGGAAGCATCACTATGAACAAAGCTAGTGGAAGTGATGGAATTCCAGTTGAGCTACTTCAAATCCTAAAAGATGACGCTATTAAAGTGCTGTACTCAATATGCCAGAAAATTTAGAAAAAGCAGCAGTGATCATAGGACTGGAAAAGGTCAGTTTTCATTCCAATCCTAAAGAAAGGCAATGACAAAGAATGTTCAAACTACCACACAATTGCACCCAGCTCACACACTAGCAAGGTAATCCTCAAAATTCTCTAAGCAAGGCTTCAAAATTACATGAACTATAAACTTCCAGATGTTCAAGCTGAATTTAGAAAAGGCAGAGGAACCAGAGATCAAATTGCCAACATCCATTGGATCATCAAAAAAGCAAGAGAGTTCTAGAAAAAAACATCTAGTTTTGCTTTATTGACTATACCAAAGCCTTTGACTGTGTTCAGTTCAGTTCAATTGCTCAGTCGTGTCCGACGCTTTGCGACCCCACAGGCCACAGCACACCAGGCCTCCCTGTCCACCACCAACTCCCAGAGTTTACTCAAAATCATGTTCACTGAGTCGGTGATGCCATCCAACCATCTCATTCTCTGTCATCTGCTTCTCCTCCTGCCTTCAATCTTTCCCAGCATCAGGATCTTTTCAAAAGAGTCAGCTCTTCATATCAGGTGGCCAAAGTTTTGGAGTTTCAGCTTCAGCACCGGTCCTTCCAATGAACACCCAGGTCTAATTTCCTTTAGGATGGACTGGTTGGATCTCCTTGCAGTCCAAGGGACTCTCAAGAGTCTTCCCCAACACCACAGTTCAAAAGCATCAATTCTTCAGCGCTCATCTTTCTTTATAGTCCAACTCTCATATCCATACATGACCACTGGAAAAACCATAGCCTTGACTAGATGGACCTTTGTTAGCAAAGTAATGACTCTGCTTTTTAAAATGTTGTCTAGGTTGGTCATAACTTTCCCTCCAAGGAGTAAGTGTCTTCTAGTTTCATGGCTGCAGTCACCATCTACAGTGATTTTGAAGCCCCAAAAAATGAAGTCAGCCACTATTTCCACTGTTTCCCCATCTATTTGCCATGAAGTGATGGGATTGTATGCCATGATCTAAGTTTTCTGAATGTTGAGCTTTAAGCCAACTTTTTCACTCTCCTTTTTCACTTTGATCAAGAGTCTCTTTAGTTCCTCAAGGATGGTGTCATCTGCATATCTGAGGTTATTGATATTTCTCCTGGCAGTATTGATTCCAGCTTGTGGTTCATCCAGCCCAGTGTTTCTCATGATGTACTCTGCATATAAGTTAAATAAGCAGAGTTTCAATATAATTGCTGCTTCGTGACCTGCATACAGATGTCTCAAGAGGCAGGTCAGGTGGTCTGGTATTCCCATCTCTTTCAGAATTTTCCACAGTTTATTGTGATCCACACAATCACAGGCTTTGGCATAGTCAATAAAGCAGAAGTAGGTGTTTTTATGGAACTCTCTTGCTTTTTTGATGATCCAGTGGATGTTGGCAATTTGATCTCTTGTTACTCTGCCTTTTCTAAAACTAGCTTGAACATCTGGAAGCTCACGGTTCACATATTGCTGAAGCCTGGCTTGGAGAATTTTGAGCATTACTTTACTAGCATGTGAGATGAGTGCAATTTTGTGGTAGTTTGAGCATTATTTGGCACTGCTTTTCTTTGGGGTTTGACTGTGTGGATCACAAAAAACTGCGAGAGTTCAAGAGATGGAAATAACCAAACCACCTGACCTACCTCCTGAGAATTCTGTTTGCAGGTCAAGAAGCAACAGTTAGAATCGGACATGGAATTACAGACTGGTTCCAATTTGGGAAAGGAGTATGTCAAGGCTGTATATTGTCACCTTTCTTATTTAACTTATATGCAGAGTACATCATGAGAAATGCCAGGCTGGATGAACCACAAGCTGGAATCGAGATTGCCAGGAGAAAAATGTATAACCTCAGATACTGATGACACCATACTATGGCAGAAAGCAAAGAAGAACTAAAGAGCCTTTTGAAACTGAAAGAGGAGAGTGAAAAAGTTGGCTTAAAATTCAACATTCAGAAAACTAAGATCATGGAATCCAGTCCCATCACTTCATGGCAAATAGATGGGGAAACAACGGAAACAGTAAGAGACTTTATATTCTTGGGCTGTAAAATCACTGCAGCTGTGAAATTAAAAGACACTTGCTCCTTGGTGAAAAGCTATGACCAACCTAGACAGCATATTAAAAAACAGAGACATTACTTTGCCAACAAAGGTCCGTCCAGTCAAAGCCATGGTTTTTCCAGTAGTCATGTATGGATGTGAGAGTCGGACTGTAAACAAAACTGAGTGCCAAAAATTGTGCTTTTGAACTGTGGTTCTGAGGGTCCCTTGGACTGCAAGCAAATCAAGCCAGTCCATCCTAAAGGAAATCAGTCCTGAATATTCACTGGAAGGAATGATGCTGAAGCTGAAACTCCAAAACTTTGGCCACCTGATATAAAGAACTGACTCACTGGCAAAGACCCTGATGCTGGGAAAGATTGAGAGTATGAGGTGAAGGGGACGACAGAGGATGAGGTGGTTGAATGGCATCATCGACTTGATGGACATGAGTCTGAGCAAGGTCTGGGAGTTGATTATGGACAGGGAAGCCTGGTGTGCTGCATCCACGGTGTCACAAAGTGTAGGACACAACTGAGAGACCGAACTGAACTGACTGAAGGTCCTTGAAATCTCTGATCTTTAGCTAACTGGTCAGAAGCATGGGTGATAACCTGGGTTTTTGACTGGCATCTGAAATGTGTGGAGGGGATGAGGGGTCAGACTTGTAAGATTGAGTGTTAACTTGTGGAATCTGACAGTATCTCTAGGCAGATAGCATTAGAATTGAGTTAAATAATATGGGCTTCCTCAGTGGCTCAGACAGTAAAGATTCTGCCAGCAATGCAGGAGATCTGGGTTCAGTCCTTGGGTCAGGAATTTCCCCTGGAGAAGGAAATGGCTACCCACTCCAGTATTCTTGCCTGGAAAAATCCTATGGGCTGAGGGGCCTGGCAGGCTACAGTTTATGGGATCACAAAGAGTTGGACACTACTAAGCCATAACACACAAATATGGGACACTTGGCTGCCATTACAGAGAATCGCTTACTGTAGGGGAAAACCTTCACATATTTATTGACCAGAAGTGTCAGAAGTGAAGGGTTCTGTTAGAATAGCAAAGGAGACTCACAGGAAGGAAATACAGAGTAAGGAAGAACTGGGTTTTTCCCCACTAAAGAAGGAAAGCTAAATTTTCCCTTTAAAGATAGGGACAGAGTTCAAAGAATTTCTCTTAATTATTGTGATCTTTTCCTTGTTTGTTAACAGCTTCATGGAGATAAAATTCACATGATATACAATTCACCCATTTAAAATGTACAAGTCAGTTTTTTTTTACTGTATTGGAAGACATTGTATAGCCATCCCTATAGTCATTTATAGAATGTTTTCTACACTTAAAAGAAACCCCAAACACACCAGCAGTGACTTCATCTCCTTTTACCCCTTTATGTCTAGAGAACAATAAATCTAATTTTTGTCTCTTTATATTTGTATATTCTGGATATTTCATATAAATAAAATCTTACAATAATGTAGCCTTTTGTGTTTGCTTAGCAAAATGTATTTTACTTAACAAAATGCATCCACAGTTCATCCATTTGCAGCATATGTCAACACTCTACTCCTTTTATTTTGCTGAATAATATTTCATTTATGTGCCTGCAGTATTTTATTTATCCATTCACCAGTTGAAAGACATTTGAATTTTTTCTGCTTTTAGCTATTATGACCATTTTTCTTTTGATATTCATACACAAGTTTTTGGGTAGACATATGCTTTTATTTGTCTTGAAAATATACCTAGGAGTAGAACTGCTAGGATGTATGGTAACTTCTTCAGTTTAACCAACTGAAAACCTAAGACTATTTCCCTGGGTGACTGCACAATTTTCCATCATCAAAATTACATGAATGTTGAAATTTCTCCATATCCTCATCAACATTTGCTATTAAATGTGTTTTTATTTATAGCCATATTAGTGTTTGTGATGTGGTGTCTTAACATGGCTTTGATTTTTGTTTCTCTAATGACTAATAATTTTGAGTATGTTTTAATGTATCTCTTGGTCAGTTGTTCATTATCCCTAGAAAATATCTATTTGTATCTTGTACCCATTTATTTCATGGCTGCAGCCACCACCTGCAGTGATTTTGGAGTCCCAAAAAATAGTGTCTCACTGTTTCCATTATTTCCCCATCTATTTGCCATGAAGTGATGAGATGATCTTGATGCTATGATCTTAGTTTTCTGACTGTAGAGTTTTAAGCCAACTTTTTCACTTTCCTCTCAGTTTCATCAAGAGGCTCTTTAGTTCTTCTTTGCTTTCTGCCATAAGTGTGGTGTCATCCACATATCTGAGGTTATTGTTATTTCTCTCAACAATCTTGATTCCAGCTTGTGCTTCATCCAGCCTGGCGTTTTGCATGATGTACTTTGCATATAAGTTAAATAAACAGAGTGATGATATATAGCCTTGACATATTCCTTTCCCAATTTGGAACCAGTCTTTTGTTCCATGTCCAATTCTTACTGTTGCTTTTCTCAGAAGGCAGGTAAGGTGGTCTGGTATGCCCATCTATTTTGAATTTTTCACATTTTGTTGTGATCCACACAGTCAAATGTTTTGGTGTAGTCAATAAAATAGAAGGCATACTAGAGGCATACATTTATCCTTTTGCATGTAGATAAACATTTGTCCCTCTACCATTCAGTGAAAATATTATTATTTTTTCATTAAATTGTTTTGGAAAACTTTTCATCAGTTAACCAATAACTGTAAGAGTTTGTTTTTGAACTCCAAATTCTATTTTATTAATTTATATTTTTATCCTATGCTAGCATCACACTATCTTGATAATTATATCTTTAAGATAAGTTCTTGAAATCAAGATGTGTGAATCATCCAACTTCGTTCTTCTTTTAAAATATTCTTTAACTATTACTTCTTTACATTTGCATATAAGTTTAGGACCACTTATTTATTTTTTCAAAAGGATAGATAAGATTTTGACAGGGATTTTATTGAATCCATAAATTATTTTGAGGACTATTGCTATTTTAACAATGTTAAGTCTTCTTATGAGTATTGTTGGAAATATCTTTGAGGTAGCTTCCAATTTACTTAGGTCTTCTTTTATTTGTTCACCAGTGTTTCAGGCTTCTTGTTACATAATTTTACATTTTTGGTTAAATTTATATTTAGACATTTCATTCTATTTTATGCTATAGTACTAAAATGGAATAATTTTTATTTCATTTAAAAAAGATTTTAATTTTATTTGTTTTGCTCATATTAATTGAAATATTTAAAAATTCATTTATGATTCATTACTACCCTGTGGAAATATAGTTGATGTTTTCTTTGATCTTATAACCTGCCACATTGCTGAACTGTTACATAAGTTCTAGTAGTATTTAGTTGCCAAACAGATATTAATCTTTTTTCAATTTATTGAGACTTGATTTATCATCTAACTTATGGTGCATTTGAGATGAAAGTGTGTCCTACTGCTGTTGTATGAGGTGTTCTTAAATGTCTTCAGGTCTAAATGGTTTATGCTGCTATTTACATATTCTATTTCTTGATTAACCTTCAACATAGTGGCTCCATCCTTGCTAGTGTTGAAATCACAACTATTTCAACACTAGTTTTGAAATCTCAACTGTTATCTTTGATTATATATTTCTTCTCCCAAAGATATTCATTTTTGCTCCATGTATTTTGAAGTGCTTCTTTTTAGGTCCATAAGTTTATAATTGTTTTGTCTTCCTAATTTTTTAAACACTTAATCATTATAAAATGTCCCACTTTATTTGTAGTAATACTTTTCATCATAAACTCCATTTTGTCTGATGTCGATATAGCCATATTAGCTGTCATATGGTTGCTGTTTGTATGCATATATCACACAGTTTGACTCCTGTAGAAAGCAGACATGTGGACAGATGCACATGACATGTTGTTTACTTGTATCTCAGTTCTCAAATTACAGTCTCTGCCTTTTGATACGGATGATTTTGTCTGCCATTTTGGTGTTTGTTTTCTACTATCACATCTTTTTTCTTCTCTTCTTCCTACTCCTTTTTTTTTTTTTTTTTTTCATTAATTGAATGGGATCAGAGTTGTTAATCCTAAACTTAGTTGGATTAATTTATGCCTAAATCTGTTGAATATTAAATTTTATACCATAATTACTTAACTTAAACAAAGAATTCACTAACCAAAAGTATCTGAAGAATACATTGCCTACAAAGAAACATCCTAATAAATCCTTAAAGGTTAGTTCAAAATATGCATAATTCAGAATATAACTATTCGAAAGCCCACTGCACATAAGATTATATATATACATATATCATTGTGCACATTTTATAATAGGATATTTACTGTGTTGTCAAAGTTTATTCAGTGCTTTCCTTATTGTCATAGAATACATCTATTATGGAAAAAATAGATGAATAAATAAAATAAATATCTAGAGGTAGCATGGTTTATCAGTTTTAATTGTACTTAGAATCTATTACGCACTATATAAAAATATAAGATGTCTTCTGTGCTGAAATGATTGTTTTATTACATCTTTCATTTGGATTACTTTAGAGTGATGTCTCAATTATACTTTGGTTCAATGAATATTTATCTTGTCCCAGGGTTAAATTTACTTAGATTCTAAAAATGTATAGACTTAATTTATTTCATTTCTGAAAAAGTATAGATTTAGTTTCTAAGCATAAAAAGAACTGAGTTTTCAAGCATTTTATTTTTAGACTATAATGAAATGTGTAGAAACACTGCCCACATATAGAGAGAAATGTAAACAACCTATCCTTTCTAAGATCACACATTTTTTTTCTCTCTTTAGTTTCATATATTGAAACTGTTGGAAAATGAAGCTTTTTGGATCACATTAACCCTATTTAGCACTGCTATGAGATGATTATGAATTCTCCTGAAATGTAAGTGGAGCAATTGACCAATATCTCTAATTATTTTTCAACCAATATTGATCAATTTTGAAACAAAAGTTTTTAATTTACTTTCTGTGTTCCACAGTATAGACATTCTCTTAGATAGGTCTAGCAATTTTCTTGTTAAACCTACTTTTTCATATCATTTTTGAGTATTATAAATGGAATCTTTCCACCATTGCATTTATAAGAGGTTACAATTTTATATAAAATATTTCTTATTTTTAAATTTTAATTGTGTTGTCAGTCACTTTATTGAATGCTCTTATTTATTATTTTGATTGGATTTTCTGAGAATGTAATGATATCAGTAGTAAATATAGGTACATTTATTCCTTCCCTAAATGTAACTTTTTATTCTAATGTCTTTATGCATTGTCTAAAACTTCTTAAAGAAAACATTAATGGTAGTGATAAAAGTTCTTTTTCTTTCTTACTAATTTACTTCAGAATGATTAGGCGTTTTACCCCAAATCAAGAATTTAGAGATTGTTTACAGAATGAGCGAAGTCATGTTAATTAAATGTTCTCATATTTCTATTTGTGTGGGGCTTAATTTTTAGTCAGAAACAATTTTGCTTTTTATTTTCTAGTTCTTTTTGAAGATATCTCTCGAGATGGTTTTTGGTTTTTGTTCTTTAATGTTTTTTGTTCTTTAATTTATTAATATTTTGAATTAAAGTAATAAATTTCTTATCATTGGTCTCTTTACTCCAATAATAACACTGCTTGGTAATATTTTAATAATGCTGAACTGTACGTTATTTAGGTTTTTAAAAGTTACATGTAGGTGTTGTTTTTGCCACTTTTCTTGTTATTTTTCTGGAATTATTTTCTTTCTATAAGCTGGAAACGTGTTAAATAGTGAATGTGTAAGTCACGTCCGACTCTTTGCCACCCAATGGACTGTAGCCTGCCAGGCTTCTCATTCCATGGAATTATCCAGGCCAGAATACTGGAGTGGGTTGCTATTTCTTACTCCAGGGGATCTTCCCAACCCAGGGATCTAACCCATGTCTCTTGCTTCTCCTGTAGTGGTAGGTGGATTCTTTACCACTGAACCACCTAAGAAGTTTATCATAAGCTCAGTTCATAAGTTTATCATAAGTTCAGTTAGTTCAGTTCAGCCACTCAGTCATGTCTGACTCTTTGCAACCCCATGGACTGTAGCACGCTAGGCCTCCCTGTTCATCACCAACTTCCAGAGTTTACTCAAAATCATGTCCACTTGATTGAGTCGATGATGCCATCCAACTATCTCATCCTCTTTCATCCACGTCTCCTCTGACCTTCAATCTTTCCCAGCATCAGGATCTTTTCAAATGAGTCAGCTCTTCATATCAGGTGGCCAAAGTTTTGGAGTTTCAGCTTCAGCACCAGTCCTTCCAATGAACACTCAGGACTGATCTCCTTCAGGATGGACTGGTTGGATCTCCTTGCAATCCAAAGGACTCTCAAGAGTCTTCTCCATCACCACAGTTCAAAAGCATCAATTTTTTGGCGCTCAGCTTTCTTCACAGTCCAACTCTCACATCCATACATGACCACTGGAAAAACCATAGCCTTGACCAGACGGACCTTTGTTGGCAAAGTAATGTCACTGCTTTTTAATATGCTGTCTAGGTTGGTCATAACTTTCCTTCCAAGGAGTAAGTGTCTTTTAATTTCATGGCTGCAGTCACCATCTGCAGTGATTTTGAAGACCCCAAAAATAACATCTGCCACTGTTTCCACTGTTTCCCCATCTATTTGCCATGAAGTGATGAGACTGTGTGTCATGATCTTAGTTTTCCGAATGTTGAGCTTTAAGCCAACTTTTTCACTCTCCTCTTTCACTTTCATCAAGAGGCTCTTTAGTTCTTCACTTTCTACCATAAGGGTGGTGTCATCTGCATATCTTAGGTTATTGAGAGGTTATAAACAAAGACTGAGAGGAATTGAAGTTCCTGAGATGTTTATGAAACTGTAAGTCACCCAGTGAGTGAGGGAAAGTAGGTGCAATTGCAAGAAGCAAGATTTTAGAGGATTTCAAAATCATATTGGAGTTTAGGCTTTATCCTCTTAGTCCCAGAAGTTCCTTTGCTGTTTTTCACCTGTTTAATGAAAACACATGTGTTTTGATAGATTTTTATGGTGACATTGTAGGGAGAGAAAAAGGAGGCAGATACAGATGGGTACAGTGTTCCAACTGTGAAACACTGATTAGGGCAGTGAGAAATGGAAAGGATGTCCCAAGGGCTATTTTAGAATTAGACTCTCCAGATCACTATGCAATCCCTCAATCACCTTTCTTCCTAATCCACCTTGCTTTGACAGCATTTCAAAGTGCTGCCCTCCTAGTTTCTTTCTGGGGCACATCTTGGATTATGCAGTCTCTTACTCAAAACTAGACATGCTCCTCTGCCATAACTGAAAGAAAAATAATCCTGTCTTCTTACCTTGACATTTAAGAGCCATAGTGATCGAACCCCATTATCTTTCCAGATTCATTACATTTGTATATTTACTTTGTATTTCAGTAACAGTAGCCTCTCTCTTATGAAATAATCATCACAATCAAGGTGTATACCTTAAATATATACAATTTTTGTCAGTTTTATTTCAATAAGACTGGGGAAATAAAATAAATAAAAACTGTTGCATAAAAATGTAACCTCTCTCTCTAATACTATCCTTCATTTCCTACTTTCTCTTGTCTTTGTTCAGCTCAATTAAGTGCTACTAATTATTAAGAACTCAACTCATATGTTATCCCTTTAATAAAGATGCATCAAAGTGCCCAATCAGATGTGTTCTTTTCTAAATTCTCATGGTGTTCTGCTCACATTTTTTTTATGCAATGTTATACTATATATTGTCTCCCACATAGAATCTCTAGATGACATTCCCTATGTCTTCATTTCACTTCCAAATTTCCCAGGGCATCAATTATAGTGTCTTTCATAGAATAGATGCTTAACATAATTTACTGAATTAGTAAATTACAGTACTTGGTTGTATTCCATTATATTCAGTATCAGGTTCAAGCTTTTAGAGTAGCCTAAAATGCCTTGCCTGACCTGGGGTGTTTGCGCTCCAATATCATCTATAGCCAATTATCTTTTCATTAGCCTACCACAGCAACCTGGTGCCCACCTTGGGACTTTATAATTACTGCTTTCTCTATACAGTAGTATATTCCACTACCAGGTGACTCATCAGCTGCGTCTTCTCATTCAGATCTCAGCTTCCCAGGGAGGCCGTCCCCAACTGTCCTAGCGTTAAACCACCATCATTCCCCCAGTTACACTGTTACGTCAGGTGTTTTATTTATTTATTTATTCTTGGTATCATCATTTAGTAAATTTTATTCTAGGCTTTTAAATTATTATTCATTTTCTTTATCTTTATCGTTCCTAAAAATATAAGCTCTACTAGAAGAGATATTGGGTCTATCTGGGCCACACAAGTATGCCTCAGGACTATAATAGTTTTTAATCTTAGTGCTCACTCTGTGTATGTTTGCTGGATGAGTTACCCATATTATATCATTCAAATTCTTCTTCTAAATGCATAGTAAACTGGAGATGGAAATACATAAAATGATTGAGTAATTTATTCCTGTCAAACTTAGTTTCTCCCAGCTTACCTCAAGGGATCAACTGATCAAATTATTTTAGAGGAATAGCCTATTTTAAGGGTATATGAAATAGCCAATGGGCATAGTGATCAAACCAGAAGTTCCCATTTGCAATCCATCAATGGTGTGAAATCCCCAAATCAATTATCTTTCCATTTGAGAGAACATGCTAACATGACTTGAAAAGCAATCCCAGAAACTGGATTTCACAGCAGGTTAAAATTATATACATTAGCTGTAATATGTTTCTGCAATTGTATTAGTTCTTTCCCATTTCAAGTGTTATGTTATTCTTTTCATTTGGCTTTTTATGTAACTAATTGTAATGTTCTATAAATATTTTAGAATATTCGAATTCTGTAACATTTTGCTTTTTTCACGACTCTTAGATTGTTGAATTACAAATCATATGCAATAACTTGGTCAAATTTAGATAATGTCTGTGATCAATAAATCTTAGAAGAAAAGGTGAAGAAAATCATGTTACTCTTTAATCCCCTGAAAGTTTTTTCTATGAAACCAATAACAAATGTTATTCTTTACTCTTGTCTATTTTAAATTTAAAAATTGCAGTGTGAAATAGGGGGTGCAAATGTTATATTAAGAATCCAAATATTAATATGTAATAATAGTAGATGCTTTTAATGGGCATTGACAATGCTAAACAGTTTGCACACTTTCATTTAATATTTATCACATCCCAATGAATATGTACTTTTATCAATACCCTATTTTCACATGAGGAAACTAAGGCCAAGAGAGGTTTTAATAATTGCCAGTGTCATACAACTAATATTGGAAAATTTTTGTCATTCAGAGTTAGGCTTTTCTTCTTTAAAGTCAATGCTCTTAACTATAGTGAAATTTTATTACAACTGCGCCAGCAAAGAGGAAGAATGCTGCAGTCTTCCAGAGATCCACTGGTGCTTATCCGCAGTTATAGTTATTGGAGAATATTCAAAAAAATCCCACAACTAACCTGTAAGAACAGGCCAAGGGAATAGGGCTTAGTATTATTTTTTTTTTAATAATTTTATTTATTTATTTTTGGCTGTGCTGGGTCAGTATTTGTGGCCCTAGAGCACAGGCTCAGTAGTTGTTGTGCGTGGGCAGAGGAGCTCCACAGCACGTGCAGTCCTCCAGGGATGGGACCCAAGGCTCCTGCATTGGCAGGAGGTTCCTTCCACTGAGCCAACAGCGAAGCCCCAGGGCTAAGTATTCTTTACTGTTCACACTTGGATGACTACAAAATATGTCCCTATATTATGTTTTACACATATTCCTATCTTTACTGTCTATAAAATGTGCACTAATTTCCAAAATTTTATCTAGTCTAACTAACTCAATGCTAAATATACTACTAAAGAGTTTGTGACATAGAAGCTAATTAGTATATGCTAACTAGTGCCAAAGCAAAAAAAATAATATATGTAGCAGGCAGATTCTTTATCATCTGAGCCACCAGGGAAGCCTTAAAAAATATATATATATATATACATGTATACATATATGTATGTACATACACATATATGTATGTATGTATATAGTGTGTGTGCAAAAAGATTACTTAAAATTAATTACAACAATGAAATCTCAATATTACAATTTTCGTTTTACAAAGGTAAGCAACAGCTACATTAACATAGGCTTCATTGAAAACAGGTGAAATACAAGAGAAACGGATAACAAATGATGCAAATGAAAGAAAGAATTTACTTCCCACTGAGGTAAAATGCTTTTGAACTGTGGTGTTGGAGAAGACTCTTGAGAGTCCCTTGGACTGCAAGGAGGTCCAACCAGTGCATCCTAAAGGAGATCAGTCCTGAGTGTTCATTGGAAGGACTGATGCTGAAGCTGAAACTCCAGTACTTTGGTCACCTGATGCAGAGAGTTGACTCATTGGAAAAGACCCTGATTCTGGGAGGGATTGGGGGCCGGAGGAGAAGGGGACAACAGAGGATGAGATGGCTGGATGGCATCACCGACTCGATGGATATGAGTTTGAGTAAACTCCGGGAGTTGGTGATGGACAGGGAGGCCTGGCTTGCTGCTATTCATGGGGTCACACAGAGTCGGACACAACTGAGCGACTGAACTGAACTGAGGTAAAAAGAGAAGCCTCCCACCACGTGATGTTTTAGCTAGGGCTGAAAAGGCCATTTCAGAGAAAAACACAATTGCAAAAGCAGTTGCTAAAGTTGGGAGAGTAATAATAAATCAAACAGTTAGCTGCTCAACAGAAGGCAATAGTACATTTAAACATAGATGACAAATAGAATATGCTTTGCCTTTTAATTCATTTTGATCTGTTCAACTATTTCTTTTCTTAAAGAGATTCAGAATTTTACAGAATTAATATTTATAAACTGAAGTATCACTTTTTAATTTATTCAATATTGTCTTTCCTCTGAAATATATATGTTCTTATAGATTTTTTAAAATGAAAATAAAGCTGCATGTTAGTATTGATTCCTCAAAGTCTCCTATCTTAACTCCTGTATTGATTGAGCGACTTGAAAAATAGTATTATGGTTCAAGCAAAAGTGATTATAAATTTTTCTTCTATTTCTGGAAGAAAACTGAGTTGATATATGGTTCAATTATCTCTGTTATTTTATAGGATAGCCTGAGATAGCATTTATTCTGAATTACTAATAAAAATATAGGCTTGAACAGTCAAATAGATAATTAAATATACAACATTCTGAAATACATTTAATATTAAATTGGATAAAAGTATTAATTGATACTGAGAACTGGAGTAAGAGGTCAAATGAATGTGAATTTTTTGTAACTTTATTTGTTTGATGAAATTAGGAATAAAAACACTTGAATCTTGAATAGACACATTTAGAAATTATAGAGGAAGATAAAATAATGTAAAATGCCAGTTAATACTCAATCATGTCTATCTGGCCATATAATTAGATGTATATGTGCTTACAAAGCTAGTTTCTCATTGAGTATGAAACAGACCCAGTGTAAAATGTCTTGAATGCCTCTTTCATAAGATAAGTCATAGTAATTAAAGATAGAATGTGGTGACATGTTTATTTCTGCTCAGAAGAGTCAATTTTGGACTATAATCAGGAGGTTACTTTTCATACTATATAATCTCTGTTACTAAATAACAGGTAAACAGAGACAGATATTGAGGCATAAGACAAAGTTTATCACCATACATTTAGGAAAATTCAGTAAGTAGCACTAGTAGGCATCTGCAGAGCATATTTAAGAAAAGTATAGCTTTCTTATTATAAAAGTGGGAAAAATGATATTTAAAATTAACTTTGATGTACAGACATTAAAAATTCTATAAATAGTAACAGAAGTTATATTGAAAGACATGGGTCTCTCAGGACAGATTATGAAGTGCAGCAACAAAAGGTGACATGCAGAAGAGAACTGGAAGATCATGAAAAACGTGAGCAGAAATTGTTGGATGAGAACACAAAAGAGAAAATCTCCAAATCACACTTAGCCACAGGTTATGGCAAAATCTGAATATGGAGAATTTAAAAGAAAATAATGTAAGTATTCAACTGCATGTTTACTTAATTTTGTTGTGTATGATGATGTTTAAGTTCATTGTACATCTAATCTGCCTGGAATGGTAATATCAGCAAAGTCCTGTTAGGCCAACCCATCCCCACCATGCATCTACATCCACCAACACTAAGAGTCTGATCTACACATGATGATAACAGCAGATCCAGGTAAACCAACCCATTTCCCACACTACACATTCTGATATCTGTTGATGATGGCCAAGTAGACCTCAGACAGATACCCATCTTCTGCCACATACCTTAGCACTGGCAGTTTCATCTGCTTCACTAACAGCAACAGCAGGTTTCCTGACCCACAGGATACAGGCACAGGATGACAGGCCTGCTTCACTAAAGTATCAGTATCCTCAGGTTCCCTATGCCACACTTGGGACAGGAGGTGGGTCAATACAGCCAGAGTGGTAGCATCAGCAAAGACTGACTGGGGTTGCATCATACCAAGCTCATTCCCACTGGCAAGCCCAACTGGTACCTGTGTACAGCACAGAAGAAGAAAACGCATCAGAAGACTATCACTGCCAAGTATCTGAAAACTAAGCTTACACTTTACAAAAATAGTCAGGGACCTGCATGTTATGCCTAATAATGTGACTGACTACCTGCTATAAAAAAGTTTTAGATAGGAAAATGAGTCTTCTATGATAATGTGCAAAATGTCAAGGATAAAACAAAAAAATCTCTTATCAAGAACTAAGAAAAATACAACTTGAAAAGTAAAAACAATCATTGACATCAACAGAGATTATTCATCTCTTAGAATTATGTGACAAAGATTTTAAAGCAGTCATTATAAAAATGCTTTAAGAAGTAGTTACAAGCTCTCTTGAAACAAATAGAAAATCTTAGAAAATAAATACAAAAAAAGAATTTGTATTTTAGAACTGAAAAATATAATAAACAAGTAAAAACATTGCTAGGGGGTCTCAGAGTAAAGTAGAGATAACAGAAGGTAAAATCAATAAGTTTGAGGAAAAATAGTTTACCCAACCTGTGTAATTTTATTACCATTTGGCAACTCACTTCAGTATTCTTGCCTGGAAAATTCCATGGACAGAGGAGCCTGGCAGGCTATAGTACATGGGGTTGCAAGACTAGACATACACACCAGGCCAGAAATTTAATTAGTAATTATAAAGCCCTCCCCCAAATAGGAAAGAAGGGTATACTTCCTATCATTTTGACGCCAATGTTACCTGACACCAAAGCCACACACAAAAAGAGTTCAAAATAAGAAAACTATAGACTAATATATCTTATGAATTTAGACGCCCAAATTCTTAATGACATATTGGCAAATTAAATCCATCAATGAATTAAAAAAGAGTTACATCATACTCAAAAGACTGATAAAAGACTGATTGCTTTTCCTCTTGGTTTGAGAACAAGTCTGACTTATGCTCTGACCACTTTTAACATTGAACTGAAAGCTCTAAATAGCAAAAAAAAAAAAAAAAAAAAAGCCAGAAAAATAATTAAAATACATACAAGTTGGAAAAAAAAAAGAAAACTATTTTTATTTGCAGAGTACATTAATGTTGATGTAGAAACTTACAAAAATATCTACCAAAAAAATTCTTTGAATTTATGAGTTTTGCAGGATTGTTGGAATTCAAGATAAAATGCAATAACATTTAAAATTATCCCAAACAAGATGAACTACTTAGGTATAAATATAACAGTGCACAAATCTATATGCTTTAAGTTATCAAATGCTGATTGAGAGCTCAAAGAAGCCATATATTCATAGATATACTTATGGTGTTCATGGATGGGAAGACTCAATATAGTAAAGATGTCAATTCTCCCTGAATTGATCTAAAGCTCCTATCAAAATTCCAGCATTTTTTTTAACCACAGACAAACTTACTCTAAAATTTACATGGCAATACATAAACCCTGGAATAACTGAAGCAATTTTTCACAAGAAAAATAATGTGAAAGGAATCAATCTTACTGGTCTTAAAACTTACTATATTCTTACTATAATCAAGACAGTATAGTACTAATGGAAAGATAAACATATAGATCAATGTAGTAGATAGAGAACCAAGAAAGAGACTCACACAAATATGCAAAATTGATTTTTGACAAAAATAAAAAGATAAATCAGTGGAGGACGTATAGTATTTTCAACAGAAATGGGCAGTGAATCACAGAGTTAAATGTAACATAATTATAAAACTTTGGGGAAAAAAACATAAGTGATACTCTTCAGGACCTGACACTAGGCAAGGAAATCTTAGACTAGACAACAAAAGCACAATCCATTTTTTAAAAGTCATAAGTGAGAGTCTCATCAAAAATTTAAAATTTCACTGTGAAACTTATGTGAAGAGAATAAATTGAAAAGCTAAAGACTGGGAGAAAATCTTTTCAAATTAACATGTTTAAAAAAATAATAGTTTCTAGAGATTGTAAAGCACTCTCAAAAGCCAACGTAAAAAAAAGAAAAAAACTAGACAATCTAGTCAGTAAAATGGGCAAAAGACATGAAGAGACCTTTCACCAAGGAAGATTTATGTACGACATATAAGCATATGAAAAGGTGGTTGACATCATTTGCCATTAAGAAAATTAAAATTAAAACCATAGTTCAGTTCAGTTCAGTTCAGTCACTCAGTCATGTCCGACTCTTTGTGACCCCATGAATCGCAGCACGCCAGGCCTCCCTGTCCTTCACCAACTCCCGGAGATTACTCAAACCCATGTCCATTGAGTTAGTGATGCCATCCAGCCATCTCATCCTCTGTCGTCCCCGTCTCCTCCTGCCCCCAATCCCTCTCAGCATCAGTCTTTTCCAATGAGTCAACTGTAATACATATCAATTCCACAGAATAGTATTTAGCAATCAAAGGAACAAACTATTTATACATATAAAAACTGGGACAAGTCTCAAAGAAATTATATTGAATTTAAAAAGATAATATCAAAAGTTTATTCTATAGAATTCTATTTACACAACACTCTTGAAATAAATAAATTACAGAGATGGAAAACAGATTAAGGGTTGCCAGGGTTTGGAATGGAGAGAGAGCATGTGGTGGTAGACATAGGCAGCTATGCATGGGATAAAACTGCATATACACACACACAAATTAGTGCATCTGCACTGGTAAAATGTGAAAAAAAACTCCATCATTGTCACCAATTTCAAATACTTGGTTTTGATGTTGTATTATACTTATGTAAGTTGTTAATGTTGGGAGAGGCGGGACAAGGATGTTAGAGACCGCTCTATACATTTCTTTGCAATTACCTGTGAATCTATAAGCCTTTCAAAATAGAAAGGAAAAAGTATTACACCATAATCTACATAGAGTTACCTTTCCACAGTGATGCTTCAATTTGTGAATTGTTTTGCTATTCTTATTGAATCATAATAGAATGCCTTTATTATGTACTTGTTATTTATCAGATGCCCATCATCTCTCAATTGATCTTGCCAACAAATATTATCCCATGCTATATTAGGAATTATTTAAAAATCAAAGTGTTTTTATATAAAAATAATTTGTTCTGTTTCTTATGCTCTCATATCTATAAACATGGTTCTTGCCATGAATTATTTTACTTTAAAACAAATTCTCACTTTGGGGCCTCCATTTTCCTGTTGAAAAGAAAAGTGATTATAATTCTGAGGACCTGTCAGTCTGTTCAGGCTGCCATAACAAAATATCACAGTCTAGGCACTTATAGAACACAGTTCTGGAGGCTGGAAGTACAAAATAAGGATGGAGGCATTGTTGGGTTCTTGTGAAGGCCTTCTTTGGGGTTGCAAACCGTTGACTTATTGCTGTGTCCTCATGTGGTAGAAGGGGCAAATATTTCTCTGGGACTTCTTTTACAAGATCACTAATCCCATTCACAAAGACTGCCTCAATGACCTAATCACCTCCCAAAGGCCCTGCCTCTGTGGTGGTGGTATCATCACCTTAGGTATTAAGTTTTTAACATATGAATTTGTGGGATACATAATCAATCTATATATAGCTGGACTTTTCACCTTGATTATTAGAGACAGCATAAGGATGCATAAGTGGTGAGAATTGAAGAAGGTTTGAGGGAGAGAAATGCATGGTTTGGAATTCTTGATCCCCAGGGAAGCAACCTAAATTATCTAAAGTTTCTATACTCTGTCTTTTCAAATATGAAGAAATTTCTTTTTTCCCTGAAATATGAGTAGTAGGTTAATCTGAAAACAAAACAAGAAGTTTACTGCTTATCTGTCACATTACTCTTTGAGTGCAATTGAAGAACTAAGAGTGTGCTAGGGGCTTGGCAGCTGAGTTCTTGTCAGCAAGCCATCTCTTGCTTGGTTGGCAAGATTAAAAATGGTTATTGCCTTAGGAAGTAAAGAGTAGCCTGGAGGAAATGGCCTGAAGGAAGCTGAAGTGTAGCCCTGTAAAATCAATAGCATGGCATAAGGAATGTTATTTAGTCAGCAAAGGAACTTTGGAAAGTGTTTTTGTCCAGAAGATGTAGCAACTGTAGTGACAAGTTATAAAGTAAACAAGCTCACAAAAATTTCAGGAAATGCCTTCTATGTCAGTGCTTATACTCTATAGTGTTACAGCAATATCATAAGAAATAAAGGTTTTCTCCTCTCTTTTCTTTAGTCTTAATAATATTTCCTTGTATGTAACCATGTTTACACCCAAGATGAGAGTTAGTATACTAAGATCCCATCTGTGGCACTTCATTTTGTAAGCAGATGCATGTGTCACCTTGACTAGAATCATATACAGATCTAATTTAAACCTGAGCTTGAGATGTAATTTTTAAGAAAAGTAAAACCATAGAAAAAGGTACAGGTCAAAGATTTCCTATCAGTAGAGAAAGTGTAGAAGTGAAGAAATTAGTTTCCACAAGCGTATACAGCCATGAGAGTTAGATGGACAAAAGATTGAGATAGCTCAATATTGTAATGGAATGGGGTTTCCCTGGTGGCTCAGTAGTAATATATATATGTATGTATATATGTATGTATGTATACACACATCAGCTTGGATTACTGTGATATTGAATGGTTTGCCTTGGAAACAAACAGAGATCATTCTGTCGTTTTAAAGACTGCATCCAAGTACTGCATTTCAGACTCTTTTGTTGACTATGATGGCTACTCCATTCTTCTAAGGGATTCCTGCCCACAGTAGTAGATATAATGGTCATCTGAGTTAAATTCACCCATTCCAGTCCATTTTAGTTCGCTGATTCCTAGAATGTCGACATTCATTCTTGCCATCTCCTGTTTGACCACTTCCAATTTGCCTTGATTCATGGACCTAACATCCCAGGTTCCTATGCAATATTGCTCTTTACAGCACTGGACCTTGCTTCTATCACCAGTCCCATCCACAACTGGGTATTGTTTTTGCTTTGGCTCCGTCCTTTCATTCTTTCTGGAGTTATTTCTCCACTCATCTCCAGCAGCATATTGGGCACCTATCGACCTGGGGAGTTTCTCTTTCAGTATCCTATCATTTTGCCTTGAACGCACTGGTCATAGCAAACACCCTCTTCCAACAATACAAGAGAAGACTCTACACATGGACATCACCAGATGGTCAACACCGAAATCAGATTGATTATATTCTTTGCAGCCAAAGATGGAGAAGCTCTATACAGTCAGCAAAAACAAGACCAGGAGCTGACTGTGGCTCAGATCATGAACTCCTTATTGCCAAATTCAGACTTAAACTGAAGAGAGTAGGGATAACCACTAGACCATTCAGTTATGACCTAAAGCAAATCCCTTATGATTGTACACTGGAAGTGAGAAATAGATTTAAGGGACTAGATCTGATAGACAGATAGCCTAATGAACTATGGAAGGAGGTTCGTGACATTGTACAGGAGACAGGGATTAAGACCATCCCCATGGAAAAGAAATGCAAAAAGGCAAAATGGCTGCCTGAGGAGGCCTTACAAATTGCTGTGAAACAAACAGAAGCTAAAAGCAAGGGAGAAAAGGAAAGATATTCCCATTTGAATACAGAGTTCCAAAGAATAGCCAGGAGAGATAAGAAAGCCTAACTCAGCGATCAATGCAAAGAAATAGAGAAAAACAACAGAATGGGAAAGACTAGAGATCTCTTCAAGAAAATTAGAGATACCAAGGGAACATTTCATGCAAAAATGGGCTCAATAAAGGACAGAAATGGTATGGACCTAACAGAAGCAGAAGATATTAAGAACAGGTGGCAAGAATACACAGAACTGTACAAAAAAGATCTTCACGACCCAGATAATCACAATGGTGTGATCACTCACCTAGAGCCAGACATCCTGGAATGTGAAGTCAAGTGGGCCTTAGAAAGCATCACTAGGAACAAAGCTAGTGGATGTGATGGAATTCCAGTTGCACTACTTCAAATCCTGAAAGATGATGCTGTCAAAGTGCTGCACTCAATATGCCAGCAAATTTGGAAAACTCAGCAGTGGCTGCAGGACTGGAAAAGATCAGTTTTCATTCCAATCCTTAAGAAAGGCAATGCCAAAGAATGCTCAAACTACCGCACAATTGCACTCATCTCACATGCTAGGAAAGTAATGCTCAAAATTCTCCAAGCCAGGCTTCAGAAATACATGAACCATGAACATCCAGATGTTCAAGTTGGTTTTAGAAAAGGCAGAGGAACCAGAGATCAAATTGCCAACATCTGCTGGATCATCAAAAAAGCAAGAGAGTTCCAGAAAAACACCTATTTCTGCTTTATTGACTACACCAAAGCCTTCGACTGTGTGGATCACAATAAACTGTGGAAAATTCTGAAAGAGATGGGAATACCAGACCACCTGACCTGCCTCTTGAGAAACCTCTATGCAGGTCAGGAAGCAACAGTTAGAACTAGACATGGAACAACAGACTGGTTCCAAATAGGAAAAGGAGTACATTAAGGCTGTATATTGTCACCCTGCTTATTTCACTTATATGCAGAGTGCATCATGAGAAACGCTGGGCTGGAAGAAGCACAGGCTGGAATCAAGATTGCTGGGAAAAACATCAATAAACTCAGATATGCAGATGACACCACCCTTATGGTAGAAAGTGAAGAGGATCTAAAAATCCTCTTGATGAAAGTGAAAGAGGAGAGTGAAAAAGTTGGCTTAAAGCTCAACATTCAGAAAATTAAGATCATGGCATCTGGTCCCATCACATCATGGGAAATAGATGGGGAGACAGTGGAAACAGTGTCAGACTTTATTTTTTGGAGCTCCAAAATTACTGCAGATGGTGACTGCAGCCATGAAATTAAAAGATGCTTACTCCTTGGAAGGAAAGTTATGACCAACTTAGATAGCATATTAAAAAGCAGAGACATTAATTTGCCAACAAAGGTCCGTGTGGTCAAGGCTATGGTTTTTCCAGTGGTCATGTATGGATGTGAGAGTTGGACTGTGAAGAAAGCTGAGCACCGAAAAATTGATGCTTTTGAACTGTGGTGATGGAGAAGACTCTTGAGAGTCCCTTGGACTGCAAGGAAATCCAACCAGTCCATCCTGAAGGAGATCAGTCCTGGGTGTTCATTGGAAGGACTGATGCTGAAGCTGAAACTCCAATATTTTGGCCACCTCATGCAAAGAGTTGACTCATTGGAAAAGACCCTGATGTTGGGAGGGATTGGGGGCAGGAGGATAAGGGGACGACAGAGGATGAGATGGCTGGATGGCATCACCGACTCGATGGGCTTGAGTTTGAGTCAACTCCGGGAGTTTGTGATGGACAGGGAGGCCTCGTGTGCTGTGATTCATGGGGTTGTAAAGAGTCGGACACGACTGAGTGACTGAACTGAGCTGATATACACACATGCCTGCCAATGCAGGAGACACAGGTTTGATCCCTGGGCAGGAAGATACCCTGGAGGAAGGAAATGGCAACTCACTCTAGTAGTCTTGCCTGAGAAATCCCATGGACAGAGGAGTCTGACAGGTTACAGTCCATGGGGTCACAAAGAGTCAGACACAACTTAGTGACTAAACAAAAGCAACAATAATGCAATGGGTGGGAATATCAGGGGCAGCAAGTGCTAATTCCATTTGGAGTGAGGAGGGTTATTTGCTGATTAGTATAAAGTCTGGTTTAATAGACCACATTTATTAATAATGGACAGCAACCCACTGAAACATGTCCAGGAAAGCATCATACAACTGCATAATTGTGGGAATATAAAGCCTCATGAATAATCTCAAAAATAAACTAGAACTTTCTCTACTATAGTGGCTGAGTGATGACTTTGAAATAACCATTAGCACAGGATCTGTGATTAGGGTGAATCAGTTGAGTAGTATGGAATCAAAAGACAAATGATAAGCAAGGACTTGATCAGTTATCTCTGTTGATGTCAGAAAAGCAAAGGGCAAAAAAACCAGTGTCACCCAGTCAGTACTGCTGTGTCCTAGACTCAAAGACTCCATCACTAGCTGCTGAATCCTATAAAAATATAGGAAACTAAATAGAGATAATGTGAATGGGTTGATGTAAACTCATTAGTCTGCTTCAGAAACTGTCTCCAGATTCAACTGTTGAACCCTTCCTACAAAGAAGGTATTCTGAACAGAATATGTACTTGTGATGACTACATAGAAGTAACATACATACACATAAGTTTAGTTAGATATGAGAAAAACTTTGAGTCTTATTTGATTGTTTTGAGATGTGGAATACTTCTTTTCCTTGAAATACTTAAAGTCTTTTCCTTGATGATGAGGCTCATTGACAAACTTCTTAAGAGACAGAAGAAGAAAATCTATTTATGGAGACTGTAATTCTCCATTACTGTAGTTTCCTTAAGGAATTTTATTGTTATGCAAAGTATCAGGGACTTAATATTGAAGTTAGGATTTTTAATGTATTCTGTATTGATATATATACTATTTACAATTTTATTTTAAAATTATCTTACTAGTGTTCATTTCAAACACAAGAAATAAATGCCAAATGAAGACTGAATTAATCTAGTAACTGGGTTCAGAATATCACTAAAATATCACTATGGAGCTGTGACCATTAATCATAGGTAATCTTGGTACTATGTTCTAGTGGTTGATGAGTAGTAAAATCTGTAGCGTTCAGTTATTTGGAAATTATATATCTGATAAGGGACTTATATTTCAAATGTATGAAAACTGAATTAAAACTTTCTTCCAGTATGGTATATTATAATTTTTGTTATAATGATGAATGTTTTTAATCCAGTCACTTTAAATTAGTTATGCTTTATTTTCATCTATAACTGTTGAAATATCTTTCAGTTAGGGGCCTGGAGAATTTAGTACTGCCACTGCTGCCGCTAAGTCGCTTCAGTCATGTCCAACTCTGAGCGACCCCATAGACATCAGCCCACCAGGCTCCTCTGTCCCTGGGATTCTCCAGGCAAGAACACTGGAGTGGGTTGCCATTTCTTTCTCCAATGCATACATGCATGCTAAGTCGCTTCAGTTGTGTCTGTCTGACTCTGCGACCCTATGGACACAGCCCACCAGGCTTCTCCATCCACAGGATTCTATAGACAAGAATAGTGGAGTGGGTTGCCATTTCCTTCTCCAGAATTTAGTACAAAACCGCTCAAATAACAAATGGTCTAAAGCAAAATACTGATATGAGAAACCGTTTAGCACAGCAAAAATTAACTTTTTAAATACAACCTTTTTGTTTTGAGCCTACAGGTTTTTAAATGTTTCTGCATATTTTGAAATAAAGACTTAATTATAATAACTCGTCTAGTACTTATAGTGACAAATTTATTCCTAGTTAATTCATTTGTCTTTATGTAGAGACTTCCATAGGATTGTGCTTTAATTCAGTACTAACCAGGCTATTATTTGAAAGTGTTTCCAACTCAGCAATAAATGGTGGTGATTTAGTTATAATTAAATAGAAATGGGTATTTGAAAGCCTAATGAAGTTCAGAGAAGTATTCATTATGTTTCAATACATTTATATTATCTATTCGCCCAATAAAATGTTATACCTCTTTTGTAATTAACTAGAAATTAACTCATTTAATTAAAAAAAATTCTGGTCTCAGAATTCTTACTGTTATATATCCATTGAAAACCTAATTGAGTGCAGGAAACACATCTTGTAATGAATCAAAACAAAAAAATTAGTGTAGCATTGCAAGTGAATTATAATTGAAACTGTTTACAGAATTATGATGGATCTGTAGCATCCAACATTTTTCTGCATTGCATCTCTCTGATACTAAATATCTTTACATATTTAGTGTTCAATACTTTATCAAATATCGTACATTCTATTTTTCTCATGTCTTTTATCTGATATGAAGAGCATTATCACATTAGTTCTTGTAAGTAAGTCATTTTTAATTTCTAAAAGATTGAGTCTTCTACTTGTTTCACATTGCTGCGATTTAATGCATTTGCCTAGCTGGGCAGGATGTCTTTCTTCCCACATTCCCTGTCCCTCACCAAGCTTAGAAAATGTGATGAATTAACTGAGTGGCTGCAGACCTTTCTTTTGTTTCCTAGCTTCTTCTTTTTCTTCTTCCTCCATTTCTTCTCCTTCTCCCTCTTCCCTGTCCCATCTCCCTCCTCCATCTTCTTTTCCTCTTCCTTATCCTCTGTTCTCCATTCTCCCCCTCCTCCACTTCTTCCTCTTATGTCTCTTCTTTTTTTTTCTTTTTTCCCTTTGGAGTACCTATACTGAGATGTAATTCATATAGCCTAAAGCTCAGTCATGTAAAATAAACAATTTAATGTTTTCTTTAGTATATTCACACAGATATGTGCAACCATCATATAGCAAGTTTACCTCACTTTTGTCAACTCAAGCAGAAATGCCGTAGCATTACTCTCTAACTGTCACTCTCCCTATTCCCTCATCTTCCACCCACCCTAACCCTAAGCAACCACTAGTCTACTTTCTGTCTCTATAGATTTTTCTATGCTGGACATTTTTATATGAATAGGGTCATATGATATTATTATTATTATTTTTTAATGACTTGCTTCTTTCACATGCCTAATGTTTTCAAGGTCCATCCATATTGGAATATGTGTTAGAGCGTGCATGTGTGCTAAGTCACTTCAGTCATGTCTGACTCTATTCAACCCTGTGGACTGTAGCCTGCCAGGCTCCTCTGTCCATGGGATTCTCCAGGCAGGAACACTGGAGTGGGTCACCATGCCCTCCTCCAGGCGACCTTCCCAATGCCGGGATCAAACCTGCATTTCTTTCATCTCCTGCCATGGCAGGTGGGTTCTTTACCACTATTGCCTGGGAAGCCCAACATGTATTAGTACTTTATTTCTCTTATGTGGTCAAATAGTATTCCATTATATGAATTACCATGTTACCTTTATCCATTTGTTAGTTAATAGACATTTGGTTTGTCTCTGTCATTTGACTTTTATGAATAATGCTGTTTATACACATTTGCATGCAAAAATTTTTTGTTTTATTTTGTTTTATTTCTCGTGTGTAAGAATAGAATTTCTGAGTCATATGGTAACACTATGTTTAACATTTTGAGGAAATGCCACACTATATTCCAAAGTGATCCTGTATTTACATCCCCACAAGTAGTGTATGAAAATTCCAATTTCTCTACAACTTCATCAACTGTTATTACTATATAACTTTTTGATTACAGTTGTCTTGCCTTATCCTGATGGAAGATTATGTGTTTTCTGTTGACTAATTCCGGATGCTCCATGGTCTCTTCCATTCCACATTATTGTACAGTGTCCACTTTTCATTGGCCTTTCCAAGAAAAATGACTATTCTGGTAATTGCCAAATTATGATTTTGATATCTGCCATTCCTTGTACCTTTCCTGAAGGGAAAGGTTCTCCTTTCATGTATTTCGGTTCTCCTCCATGTATTTCTGTACTCTCATTTACATATTATATCATTATGGACACAGAGATTGTAATTACATTTGTTATATAATCCATTACTCTCAGTGTTAATTTTGTTTCTCAAGTTGTCTAGAACTTAGACAGTGAGAATCTCCTCAAACTGACTACTATGTCTTTGACACGTTCTCATGTTATTTGAGAATTTCCTTTCCTTCTCAATCAAAAAGATGTTTCTGCCTTATCTTTTACTTTCCAATTCCATCTCTGTAATCATCCCTTTTTCCTCAAGGAGACTAGACTCTTTTCAAGGCAAAATATTTTATAAGCACAAATGTTACCACTGGAGCATTATCTCATCTAGGCTTTCTCAATGGCTGAGCTAGGAAGTGTCAGTTTCTGAATGTAGACATGTGCATGTCTCTGTATCTTCTTCTATATCTACTTTTATATACTAAAAATATATGAATATTGATGCTAATACCTCCAACTCCAAACCAACACCAAACAGTGCATTTGAAATATTCTCACTTCAGTATTTGTTACTCCCTTCCCTATCAGTGAGGAACGTGGCTCTCATTATCCTTAATATGTATGTTTTTTCTCTCGATCAGAGAAAACAGAGAAAGCAGTTTCTGAATTGCTGTTTCGTATCACTGTGAAAAACAGTCCTACTAATAACCGCAGATTGGTATTTGTTTATAGCTCTGTATCTTTAGATTGATGATAGTGTGAAAACAAAGTTTAAAAATAAGAGGCCTGATTCTCCCTAATAAAAACATGGACAGAACCATTTCCTCCCTCGCCCCCACTCTTTTTTAGAGCCTGTTGCCAGTTTTACAATCCAGGAAAGTATTTGTCAAGATCCTAGGAATATTTTTTTAAAAACCTTGACAAACAGCAAAAGAGATAATGCCCCTATCATCAGTTTCTGTAGGAGCATGGGAACTGACATCTGACAGTTCAGCTGACACCTGGCTCCAAATTGCAAACCTATCTCCATTCATAAAGATTTGTTGTTTAGTCGTGAATTCCTGTCTGACCCTTTTGCAACCCAATGAACTATAGCCCGCCAGGTTTCTCTGTTCATGGGATATCCCAGGCAAGAATTCTGGAATGGGTTGCCATTTCTTTCTCCAGGGGATCTTCCTGACCCAGGGATCAAATTCAAGTCTCCTACTTTGGCAGGTGGATTCTTTACAACTGAGCCACCAGGGAAGCTCTTCATAAGGATAGAAGCTTCTTTTTCTCTTGTATGTATCAGGTCAATTAACTAATACAGATGGTTACCCCAACTAAAGTAAATTTCAGTTCAGTTCAGTTCAGTTCAGTCGCTCAGTCACGTCTGACTCTTTGTGACTGCATGAACTGCAGCAAGCCAGGCTTCCCTGTCCATCACCAACTCCCAGAGCTTACTCAAACTCACATCTATTGAGTCAGTGATACCATCTAACCATCTCATCCTCTCGTCCCCTGCTCCTCCTACCCTCAATCTTTCCCAGCATCAGGATGTTTTCAAATGAGTCAGCTCTTCACATCAGGTGGCCAAAGTATTGGAGTTTCAACTTCAACGTCAGTCCTTCCAATGAACAACCAGGACTGATCTCCTTTAGGATGGACTGGTTGGATCTCCTTGCAGTCCAAGGGACCCTCAAGAGTCTTCTCCAATACTACAGTTCAAAAGCATCAATTCTTCAGCACTCAGCTTTCTTTATAGTCCAACTCTCACATCCATACATGACTACTGGAAAAATCATAGCTTTGACTAGACAGACCTTTGTTGGGAAAGTAATATCTCTGCTTTTTAATACACTGTCTAGGTTAGTCAGTTAAATTTAGGATGAACTATATGTGATTCGATCCCTGAGGTGGGAAGATCCCCTGGTTAAGGAAATAGCAACACACTCCAGTATTCTTACCTGGAGAATTCCATGGACAGAGGAGCCTGATGGGCTACAGTCCATGGGGTCTCAAAGAATTGGACACAACTAAGTGGCTAACACTTATATGTGGTTAAAGATGGTACAAATCCTTTGCTTAAGGACTGGTTATTGTTTATCTGAAGAAAATGTCTGAGATGGATGTTATCTGCTTGCTTATGTAAAAGGGTGAGATTCCTTCCTGTCTTTGTGGTCTATTAATGAACTGCCTGTGATGCACACCAAACTAGGGTTTAATGCTTATACAATAATAAAACTGTTTTTTCCCTGCCACCTTTCTGGAGGGTTTTCTGGGTTGAAAGTGCTTCCTAGGTACCTTAGTTGGTAAAGAATCCACCTGCAATGCAGGAGACCTGGGTTTGATCCCTGGGCTGGGAAGATCCCGTGGAGAAGGGAACAGCTACCCACTCCAGTATTCTGGCCTGGAGAATCCCAAGGACTCTATAGTCCAGGGGGTCACAAAGAGTTGGACACGACTGAGTGACTTACACACTTTTGTCATTTCTGTGTTGAAAGAAGATTTTGTTTTCAATTATATATTCCCAACAATAGTTAATATTATATTCAAATGCTGCTTGGGTTAATTCTTCCTCTCCCTTACTTGATATATATTTTAAGTGCATATATATATATTACTAACATATATTAATCTGAAATACAATTAAATTCATTTATTTCTGTTTATATTCTAATTGTTTATTTTCCTCCTGGTGTTTATTTTTGAATATGAAAAACATCAATGATTCCAAAGTTGATGCCATATAAAAGTTTTAGGCAAGCAAGTATAATCTCACACCTCAAATCCTTCAACTTTATTCCTACCAATGAAACTTAACCAATATCATTACTATCTGCTTCATACTTCTTGTGTTTCTCTTTGCACAAATAAGCAAATGCATATTTTCTGATTTTCCCTTCTTTCTTACACAAAAAAACTAACATACTGCATTTGGTCTTTTGCACTCTGCTTTTTGTACTTAATATTATACATATAGAAAATATGTGTATTAATTTATTGAGATCTCCTCCATTCTTCTTTATGATGCATTGTACTAACAATGTATAAACACATTTGATTTAACCAATATTCTACATATGGACATTTAGGTCCATTATTTTGCAATTACCAACAATTCTAGACAAAATAACCTTTTGCATATACATTTTCATATTGTTGGAGTTGTATCTTCAGGATAAATTCACGGAAGTGGGATTTGTAGGTTAAAGAGTAAGCGCATGTGTAGTTTTATTTATATATTGTAAAACTCCTCTCCATAACAGTTTGTACCAGATTGCGTTCTCACCAGCAGTTTTCCACAGCCTCAAAAATATAATGTATTATCAAATATTACATTTGTGTCAATATGCTAGTTTAGAAATGGTATCTTAATATAGTTTTAAATTGAATTTTTCTTGTAATGCGTAGTGAACATCTAGCCACAGGTATAAGGGCCATTCCTATGTATTATACATAAATTGTCTGTTTATGTCTGTGGCTTGTTTTTCTATTTGGGTTGTTCTTTTCCTTAGTCCTTTATCTGTGTTAAATATTGTAAGTATTATCTTCCAGGTTGTAAGTTGTCTTTTGATATTGGTTACAGTATGTTACAAGCTGAGTTCCTCAGGAAGTTGATAAAGATTGAGATAGAAATTGGCATGTAGGAAGTTTATTAAAGAGCTCTCTTGAGATCAACACCAATGGAGGGGAAAGTATATGTTCTACTCTCTTCTAGGCCTACATGTCTCTTTCTTTGGACCATTACAGGTATTTCAGAGATCAATAAGACCAATCATCAGTAGCAACAACAGAAGGGAAAAACAACAAAAGGAAGCCTGATATTTTATTCCAACATGCCCCCATTCTGTTTATCGTGGCTATATTTAAATAAATGGAAAAACAGCCAAAATTTGGTCAAGTCCTAATTATCATATAGGTAGTATGTTACCGTGGGATTTACTCACACATTTTTAGATGTAATCTGTTCAGTTTGTGAATAACAGTAGCTTTAACAGAACAGAAAGAGACCTCTTTAAAAACACTCAAAGATTTCTAAACTCTCAGAATTAAATGACCATTATCAATTGACTTTATCAAGTCATTTATTTAAATATTTGCAAGCAGATCTGAAGTCATTGCTAGCATCTAGGATTTGAGGAGGAAGTGGGGAAGGTGATCCCTTAACTACTTCATTAGTATTTCCCAAGATGCATGGCTCTGCAAAAGTGCATTCTGAGATTATCTACCCAAGGATAGATATTAGAACAATACTTCAGAGGAAGACTGCCTTGTAAATATCTTTTAGTATTTTCCCTATATAATATATAATTATTTTGTTCTTATAAGTAAAGGAAACTAAAATATCCTTTAAACTCCTCGCTTTTGGCTTTCCTACTTGTCCTCAATTTTGACTTCCCTACTTCCACTCAATAAAATTATCATGTTGGGTGTATCCTTCCAAACCTCCTTGTATACGTTAAAGACACTAACATATATGTCCACTCCAGTGTTCTTTCTATGATCCAGACCATGTAAAGAAGGATCAGCCATGGGCAATTCAAACTGTGCACCCAGCCACAACTATTTATCCAAGTCTGTTTAACTGAAACATAACACACAGTTCAGTGAAGAAGATAATAAGCTACAGAGGGATGTTCTATAGTTTGCAATGTGAAAGAGTGGGAAGAATGTTATGCTTCATATTTCCGATGACGAGTGGCTGAGGCGTAAAGGAGGAAAGTTGGTATATGTAATTCTGTCCTCCTTTTCCTTATTCTATTCCCTATCTTTACAAAATTCTACTAGGATAGCTCTCAGAAAGTCAAGCTAGTACCTCAGTTTGGAGCATCCCGGGGATAAAGACTTCCAAAATAGATGATATATGGCAATGTTTGCTGTCTCTTTGGATAGCTGGTATTAGTATTATTTCAGGAGTACTAGTCTCTAAGAAAGACAGCTCTCAATCATGTTGCAATTCCAAATTCACTGTTAGAAGAACACATTTTAGCAAAATACTTGAACCCAAAGCTATATTATAAAACCACTATCTCCTGAATATATATCCAAACACATAGGGCACTGTTTGTGATTGAATTTTCCCTGGATTTTGTAGGTGCACATGCTTCAGATAATAATACAGGAGAATATCAGATATGCCATGAGGTCATGGCATATCTGAATTGAGATCATGAAATCTGATCCTATTTCAAGGACACAGCAGCCCCAGAAGGACATCTCCCAGGTTTGACTTTAATTAAGGTCCTCCTCACTGGCTGTCTGAAGTGACGGTTGAGATCTTAGCAAAATGTTCCCTTATCTCCTTGACCTCTTTTGTTCAGATCTTCAGGGCTGGACGATTAAAGCTATTTTGTGTTTTATTCAGAAAAAAAAAGAAAGATAAAGTCATTTCCAGGTGCTCAAGGGCAGAAGAAAGTACCTGAATCCACAGAAGGCTTGGCACTGCTCTCTTCTGCTACACTTGGCCTGAAACAACACAGATGGGTTGTGTTTGAGGTGATAAAATGCTTGGGAAGGTGAAATAACTCCCGAGGAGAGGCGCTGACAATGGCAAACAAGGCATTTGGTTGGCAAAAGAAGTGAAAATTAAAAGACACAAACTAACTGGGACCACTGAATCTATAATACTCCCAAGTGCCCAACAATTTTAGATGACTTAAGTGGTTTTAACAGTTTGCAAAAAGAAACATACTTACATGAATCAGTACCTAAATCTTTGTGCTTTATTCTTTCTAATATATTTTATTAAAGATATTTTTATCTGTAGCCTCTCAGTTTATATAAAAAACAAGAAAAACAAGATTCTGCCACAACAGAAGAAACACCAAACAACAATAGTCGACATGCAATATATTGTTTAATTGAACTTTAGCTGGAGATAATTGTATAGATTCAAATAGAGTCATAAGAAATAATCTAAGAGATCCTTCACATCTTTTGCCAGTCTCCCCCAATGGTGGTGATGGTGTGTGCATCCTCAGTTGAGTCCAGTGCTTTATGACCCCATGGATTATAGTCTGCCAGACTCCTCTGCCCATGGGATTTTTAAGGCAAAAGTACTGAAATGGGTTGCCATTTTCTACTCCAGGGGATCTTCCCCACCTAGGGATCAAACCCAGGTCTCTTGTATTGCAGGCAGACTTTTTACTGTCTGAGCCCCCAGGAAAGTCTACAATGGTAATATCTTACAAAATTATAGTACAATGTCACAGCCATGTTGATATGTATACAATCAGGATGCAGAGCATTCCATCACAACAAAGATCCCTGGTCATGCAAAGCATTTTAAATCCATGAATCAAAATATCTTACAAGTATTGGCTTAACACATTAAATGAAATGCATGGTAATAAGAACCAGAAGAGATGCATACATATATAAAAGTAAGTTGGCTGTTTTTAAGGAAATCAAAATAGGTTGGGCAGAAAGTATGTAAATTTACAAACTGCTAACAATATCCACCACCAAGAATTGTGGTGGGAAACAATATTTATTAAATACATGCAGTCAGGTATAGTAGCAGGTGCTCTGGGTGCAGCAGACCTGGGTATGGCATAAGCCCTCTTGGAGGAGGTCATCATTAACCCTGCCATAGAGCCGCCAGAACTTACACAGGACTGGAAACAGACCCTTGGAGGGCACAAACAGAAACTTGTGTGCACCAAGACCCAGGATAAAGGAGCAGTGACTCCACAAGAGACTGACCCAGACATGCCTGTGAGTGTCCAGGAGTCTCCAGCAGAGGCTTGGGTTGGCAGGGGCCAGCTGCAGGATTGGGGGCACTGAGTGTAGCAGGGTATGCATTGGCTCTTTTGAAGGAGGTCAACATTATCTTTATCACTTCCATCATAGTTTGGCCTCAGGTCAAACAACAGGGAGAAAACACATCCCCGCCCTTCAACAGAAAATTGGATTAAAGATTTACTGAGCCTATCAGAAGTAGACCCAGTTTCCCCCTCAGTCAGTCTCTCCATCAGGAAGCTTCCATAAGCCTCTTATCCTTCTCCATCAGAGGGCAGACAGACTGGAAACCATAATCACAGAAAACTAACCAATCTGATCACATAGACCACAGCCTTGTCTAACTCAGTGAAACTGTGAGCCATGCCATGTAGGGCCACCCAAGACAGACGGGTCACGGTGGAGAGTTCTGACAAAACGTAGTCCACCAGGGAAGGGAATGGCAAACCACTTCAGTATTCTTGCCTTGAGAACCCCATGAACGATATGAAAAGGCAGAAAGATAGGACACTGAAAGATGATCTCCCCAGGTCAGTAGGTGCCCAACATGCTACTGGAGTTCAATGGAGAAATAACTCCAGAAAGAATGAAGAGATGCAGCCAAAGCAACACCACCCAGTTATGGATGTGACTCGTGGTGAAAGTAAAATCTGATGCAGTAAAGAGCAATACTGCATAGGAACCTGGAATGTTAGGTTCATGAATCAAGGTAAATTGGAAGTGATCAAAAAGGAGATGGCAAGAATGAACATTGACATTTTAGGAATCAGTGAGCTAAAATGGACTGGAATGGGTGAATTTAAAAGATGGCAATTATATCTACTAATGTGAGCAAGAATCCCTTGGAAGAAATGGAGTAGCCATCATAGCCAGCAAAAGGACATAAAATGCAATACATGGATGCAATCTTAAAAACGAGAGAATGATCTCTGTTCATTTGCAAGGCAAATCACTCAATATCACAGTAATCCAAGTCTATGCCCCAACCAGTAATGCTGATGAAGCTGAAGTTGAATGATTCTATGAAGACCTACAAGACCTTCTAGAACTAACACCCAAAAAAGATGTTCTTTGCATTATACAGGACAGGAATGCAAAAGTAGGAAGTCAAGAAATACCTGGAGTAACAGGCAAATTGGATCTGGAGTACAGAATGAAGCAGAGCAAAGGCTAATGGAATTTTGCTAAGAGAATGCACTGGTCATAGCAGACACCCTCTTCCAGCAACACAAAAGAAGACTCTACACATGGACATCACCAGATGGTCAATACTGAAATCAGATTGATTATATTCTTTGCAACCAAAGATGGAGAAGCTCTGTACAGTCAGCAAAAACAAGATGGGGAGCTGAGTGTGGCTCAGATCACAAACTCCTTATTGCAAATTCACACTTAAAGTGAATAAAGTAGGGAAAGCCACTGGACAATTCAGGTATGACCTAAATCAAATCCCTTATGATTATACCATGGAAATGAGAAATAGATTCAAGGGATTAGATCTGATAGACAGAGTGCCTGAAGAGCTATGGACAGAGGTTCATGACATTAAACAGGAGGCAGTGATCAAGATCACCCCCAAGAAAAAGAAATGCAAAAAGGCAAAATGATTGTCTGAGGAGGCCTTAAAAATAGCTATGAAAAGAAGAGAAAGGAAAAGCAAATGAGAAAAGGAAAGATATACCCATTTGAATGCAGAGTTGCAAAGAATAGCAAGGAGAGATAAGAAAGACTTCCTTAGTGATCAATGCAAGAAATAGAGGAAAATAATAGAATGGGAAAGACTAGAGATCTCTTCAAGAAAATCAGAGATACAACAGGAACTTTTCATGAAAAGATGGGCCCAATAAAGGACAGAAATGATATGGATCTAATGGAAGCAGAAGATATGAAGAAGAGGTGGCAAGAATACACAGAAAAACTATACAAAAAAAGATCTTCATGACCCAGATAATCATGAAGGTTTGATCACTCACCTAGACTGTGACATCCTGGAAGGCAAAGTCAAGTGGGCTTTAGGAAGCATCACTACAAACAAAGCTAGTGGATGTGATGGAATTCCAGTTGAGCTATTTCAAATCCTAAAAGATGATGCTGTGAAAGTGCTGCACTCAATATGCCAACAAATTTGGAACACTCAGCAGTGGCCACAGGACTGGAAAAGGTCAGTTTTCATTACAATCCCAAAGAAAGGCAATGCCAAAGAATGCTCAAACTACCACACAGTTGCACCCAGCTCATACACTAGCAAAGTAATGCTCAAAATTCCGCAAGTTAGGCTTCAACAGTACATGAATAATGAACTTCCAGATGTTTAAGCTGAATTTAGAAAAGGCAGTAGAACCAGAGATCAAATTGCCAACATCTGTTGGATCATCAAAAAAGCAAGAGAGTGCCACAAAAACATCTATTTCTGCTTTATTGACTATGCCAAAGCCTTTGACTGTGTGGATCACAACAAGCTGTGGAAAATTCTGAAAAAGATGGCAATACCAGACCACCTTACCTGCCTCTTCAGAAACCTTATGCAGGTCAGGAAGCAACAGTTAGAATTAGACATGGAATAACAGACTGGTTCCAAATAGGAAAAGGACTACATCAAGGCTGTATATTGTCACCCTGCTTATTTAGCTTATATGGAGAGTACATCATGACAAATGCCAGGCTGGAAGAAGCACAAGCTGGAATCAAAATTGCTGGGAGAAATATCAATAACCTCAGATATGCAGATGACACCACCCTTATAGCAGAAAGTGAAGAACTAAAGAGCCTCTTGATGAAAGTGAAAGAGAGTGAAAAAGTTGGCTTAAAGCTCAACATTCAGAAAACTAAGATCATGGCATCCAGTCCAATCACTTCATGGCAAACAGTTGGGGAAACAGTGGAAACAGTGACAAACTTTATTTTGGGGGGCTCCAAAATCACTGCAGATGGTGATTGCAGCCATGAAATTAAAAGACACTTGCTGCTTGGAAGAAAAGTTATGTCCAACCTAGACAGCATATTAAAAAGCAGAGACATTACTTTGCCAGCAAAGGTCCGTCTAGTCAAGGCTATGGTTTTTCAAGTATTCATGTATGGATATGAGAGTTGGACTATAAAGAAAGCTTAGCACTAAAGAATTGATGCTTTTGAATGTGGTGTTGGAGAAGACTCGAGAGTCCCTTGGACAGTAAAAAGATCCAACCAGTCCATCCTAAAGGAAATCATTTTGAATGATTGGAAGAACTGATGCTGAAACTGAAACTCCCATACTCTGGCCACCTGATGCAAAGAGCTGACTCATTTGAAAAGACCCTTAGGCTGGAAAGATTGAAATGGGGAGGAAAAGGGGATAAGAGAGGTTGAGATGGTTGGATGGCAGCACTGACTCAATGGACATGAGTTTGAGTGGCCTCCGGGAGTTGGTGATGGACAGGGAAAGCCTGGCATGCTTCAGTCTATGGTGTCGAAAGAATCAGACATGACTCCATGATTGAACTGGTTTGAACTGAACTGATTCAGGCAACTGATATTATAAGTTAGTCTTCACAGCCTCTTGAGATATGTAATAATTACTCTCCCCAACTCGCAGATGTTTGGTTGCTAAATCATGTCCAGCTCTTCCACAACCCCATGGACTGGAGCCCACCAGGTTCCTCTGTCTATGTTATTTCCTAGGCAAGGATACTGGAGTGGATTGCCATTTCCTTTTACAGGGCATCTTCCTGACCCAGGGATTGAACTTGCATTGCCTGCATTGGCAGGTGGACTCTTTACTGCTGAGCCACGAGGGAAGCCCATTTTACAGATGAGAAAAATGTAATTATTTCAGTTAGTAATACAAGGAGCTAGAATTTAATACTGTCTAGGCAATATGTGTCAAATGAGATTGAGAAGACAGAGATCTCTGGGGACCCTCAAGATGGATACCCTGATATTGTGAAATGTATGTGCCATTGTCCTATAAATAGAACTTAGTTGAAGAGGCTAGATATGGGCCCAGTTAGAGGAAATGAGATAAGAATGAGAAAAGTATCATCAGGTGATACTGTCTAGAGGGTTTGTGTAGGTTAGTAGGATGTTAGGGGGAGGGAGAAAGAAATGAAGCAAATATTTGTATTAATTTCATGTGGCTAAATCTGAGGAGCCATTATATTAAAATAATAGTGATATAATTAATAAACAAAATTTAAAAAATAATAAGAACTGTTACTGATGCGGTGGCAGGCCACATTGTTGGTGCTTTACATGTATCACCTCATTTATATTGCATAATAACCCTTTTCTATAATCCCCTCAAAATATGTTGATTACTGAAAATCGTTACTACAATTAGTAAACTACTGAAAATCCTGTTACTGTAGTTAGCAAACTACACAAATGAGCAATTATTGAGGGAAACACAGGGAAAAACAAAATCAGCTCTAAGTTATGTAAGATCTCATTTTCTCAGTTCTTAGAATTCTTGGCCCCAAACTTTGATTATCTGCCTCCCATCCATCTACCCCTTTGCCAAAGCTGTGTATACTTTGAGAGAGGAGCTAACATTGAATCTGTATGTGAAATGTCTATTATCATTACTCTGATTAACGTGTAGGCATTTTATTTATTTCATTTGCTCTTTCTACCCTCCCATGTGGGAAAACTGACTTTCAAACTCAACATTCAAAAAATGGACCATGGCATCCAGTCCCATCACTTCACAATTAGAAAGGGAAAAAGTGGAAACACTGATATTGGGCTCTAAAATCACTGTGGATGGTGACTGCCACGAAATGAAAAGACACTTGCTCCTTGAAAGAAAAGCTATGACAAACCTAGACATTATATAAAAAAAAGCACAGACATCACTTACTGACAGATCTGTATTGTCAAAGCTCTGGTTTTCCAGTAGTCATGTAAAGATGAGAGTTGGACCATAAGGAAGGCTGAGAGTCAAAGAATTGATGCTTTCAAATTGTGATGCTGGAGAAGTCTCTTGAGAATTCCTTGGACAGCAAGGAGATCAAATCAGTCAATCCTAAAGGAAATCAACCTTGAATGTTTATCAGAAGGACTGATGCTGAAGCTCAAGCTCTAGTACCTTGGCCACCTGATATGAAGAGCCGACTCATTGAAAAATGTCCTGATGCTCAGGAAGATTGAGGGCAGGAGGAGAACAGGACAGCAAAGGAGGAGATGGCTTGATGGCATCACCAACTCAATGGACATGAGCTTGAGCAAACTCTGGGAGATAGCAAAGAACAGGGAGGCCTGGTGTACTGCAGTTCACGGAGTGGCAAAGAGTCAGGTAGGACTTAGGAACTAAACAACAATCCTCCCGTATTTCTTGCAAGCAGTCTAGCCATGTTTGGTTTAATAAAAGAATATGTTTTGTTTTGTTTTTTCTAATCATGGTCACTTTGATGCAAACTTCTGATCTTACTACAGGTGTTAAAGTTTTTACACCAATAAGTCACCATTACAACCTGGCATCAAACAATTTTAAGACTTCATAGATGTTAAGTAACATGACTTTAAGTGAGTTTTAATGGTGGAAAAAATGTCTTGAAATCTATGAAAGTGAATAATAATGGCTTATAAAATTATTAGACCCTTACAAGCCTTTTAAGTCAGCAACTGAACCAAGAAGGGTGTCTATGCCATCTCGCTTAATGTTGTACCCAGATCCTTTGTCTTGTCTGTTTTGTCTTATTTATGCTGTTCATTTTGTCTTTTTATCTAATTATTAGAGTTTAGGAATGAATCTCCTCCAAACCATAGAAATGGTCATGGAATACACTTTCCTGACACATGAACTTTCACCTCTTTTCCCCAGATATTTCTTCCTCTGTGCATAAATCATTTCCCCTAAAATCCACATTCATGCACATCTCCTCAGACCAACTTCTTAAGCTAGTTTCTAAAAGTTTGATTCCCTGGAGCATTGCTTCAGTTCTAGTGTAACTTTAAAACTGCTCATCCATTCTAAACTTTGCTCTGTTCATTGAATATAGCCTTAGGGGCAAGTTGTGCAATCTCTATGAGTCAAACTCTGCCCTTCAACAAAAGTCAATAGGCACTATCTGCAGACACCTCAGGACACAATTTAGCAAGCTAAATTTGCTCTGCCACCATATAGGTCACTGTAATGCTAGTTTTTACAGAAATAGATTATTAGAAAAGAACAGAAATAAAAATAATAAAGAGCTTTCTTCAGTCACCCAAGATAGAGTCCAGGGGGCTTGCTTTGAGGGTCACCAGAAGGATTTCCTGGGGGAGTTGAGGGGAATGTTTTCCCCAAACAAAAGCAAATGCCTGAGGGCATTTGATTAGACTATTAAAGTAGCGATTACAAGTGTTCACCAAGGCCCCTTACCTGCATGGGAGGGTTGCCAGGTAAAATACAAGATGCTCAGTTAAATTTGAATTTCAGATAAACCAGGACAATTTTTAGTATATGCCAATTATTTGTATTTATCTGAAGTACAAATTTAACTGAATGGCCTGTGAGTATATACATTATGCATACATAATCTGGCAACTCTACCCTGAAAATAAGAATGATATGCTCTCCAGGCAGAATTTACTGCCAATTCTGGCCAGTAAAATGTGAATAAAAATAGTGTACTGATGCAAGACTGAGGCTGTGAAAGTGCCTACACAATCTTCCAGTTTCTCTTCTTCATGACCAATACAAATGTTTCATAACATGTCATCTCCTGGATAACGCAAGAAATAAAATCCTGTTTATTAACTATTGTGCTCTCCTTGCATGCCTTAAAAGGTCTGCATATCCTCAAAGGACTGGAAAAGGTCTAACCATGTAAATTTTATATTTGTCTGATTTACTTGTATCATCTTGAATTTTGTTCTCTGAATCTCCACTTAGTAGCCCTGACTCAGAGGCCTGATGCTGTTTCCTCAGTGTAAACCTTTACAAGCATCCTAGCTCAATCCCAGAGAAAGAGGGAAAGAGTGACAAATTAAAATCAATGGATAGATCCTATTAACAATGTCCATTAAGTCCGCAGAAGACCCTTCTCAGATGGATGTAAACTAACTTTATTTATCAAATATGTTTAATATAAAGTTATATAAAATATCAATCACTGAATAATTTAGATATAGGACCAATAGAGTACAAAATGAATACAAGGAATGTGAGCCATACATGACATGGAATATACCTTGATTTTTTACTAAATACCTGATTGAATAAATCTGTGAATGAAAGGATGCAATAAAAAGACACACCTCTTAGAATTAGATTTTTCAGTCCTGATTTCTTTTGTTCATTATAAGAAAAAATATTAACCTAATATTGTATAGTCATCCCTTACACAACCTGCTGCAGAACAAGGGCTAGAATTGTGAAATCACAACAATCTAAAAATTAATAATTACAAAAAACATCACATCCTCAACTCTCCCTTTGTGAGGGGTAAGTAGATATTTTGTGATCTTTGGAGATCACTGCAGAGAAGTAGCTTCTTTTATAGTTAGACTTACATCAGTTTGAGGGACAATATTTTCTCGCACTACAAACAAAGCTAGTGGATGTAATGGAATTCCAGTTGAGCTTTTTCAGTTCTAAAAGATGATGCTGTGAAAGTGCTACACTCAGTATGTCAGCAAATCTGGAAAACTCAGCAGTGGCCACAGGACTGGAAAAGCTCAGTTTTCATTCCAATCCTTAAGAAAGGCAATCCCAAAGAATGCTCAAATTACTGCACAATTGCACTCATCTCACACACTAGGAAAGTAATGCTCAAAATTCTCCAAGCCAGGCTTCAGAAATACATGAACTGTGAACATCCAGATGTTCAAGTTGGTTTTAGAAAAGGCAGAGGAACCAGAGATCAAATTGCCAACCTCTGCTGGATCATCAAAAAAGCAAGAGAGTTACAGAAAAACATCTATTTCTGCTTTATTGATTATGCCAAAGCCTTTGACTGTGTGGATCACAACAAACTGGAAAATTCTGAAAGAGATGGGAATACCAGACCACCTGACCTGCCTCTTGAGAAACCTGTATGCAGGTCAGGAAGCAACAGTTAGAACTGGACATGGAACAACAGACTGGTCCCAAATAGGAAAAGGAGTACATCACGGCTGTATATTGTCACACTGCTTATTTAACTTATTTGCAGAGTTCATCATAAGAAACACTGGGCTGGATGAAGAACATGCTGGAATCAAGATTGCCGGGAGAAGTATCAATAACCTCAGATATGCAGATGACACCACCCTTATGGCAGAAAGTGAAGAAGAACTAAAGAGCCTCTTGATGAAAGTGAAAGAGAGTGAAAAAGTTGGCTTAAACCTCAACATTCAGAAAATTAAGATCATGGCATCTGGTCCAATCACTTCATGGCAAATAGATGGGGAAACAGTGGAAACAGTGGCTGACTATATTTTTGGGCTCCAAAATCACTGCAGATGGTGACTGCAGCCATGAAATTAAAAGAGGCTTACTCCTTGGAAGGAAAGTTATGACCAACCTAGACAGCCTATTGAAAAGCAGAGACATTACTTTCTCAACAAAGGTCTGTCTAATCAAGGCTATGGTTTTTCCAGTTTGGTTTTTCCAGTCATGTATGGATGTGAGAGTTGGACTATAAAGAAAGCTGAGCACTGAAAAATTGGTTCTTTTGAACTGTGGTGTTGGAGAAGACTCTTGAAGAGTCCCTTGGACTCTAAGGAGATCCAACCAGTTCATCCTGAAGTAGATCATCAGTCCTGGGTATTCATTGGAGGGACTGATGCTGAAGCTGAAACTCCAATACTTTGGCCACCTGATTTGAAGAGCTGACTCATTGGAAAAGACCCTGATGTTGGGAAAGATAGAGGGCAAGAGGAGAAGGGGATGACAGAGGATGAGATGGTTGGATGGCATCACCGACTCAATGGTGATGGGTTTGAGTAGACTCCGGGAGTTGGTGATGGACAGGGAGGCCTGGTGTGCTGCGGTCCATGGGGTCACAAAGAGTTGGACACGACTGAGCGACTGAACTGAACTGATTTTCTTTCACACTCAGTATCAGGACTTGAAGCATCACCCGTTCACTCAAAATTGATATGGTTTGGTGGTTAATCCAGATATATAGTATACAACTTTTCTAGAAAGAAATTTCTTAGAATTAGCCTTTGTTTTTAAGCCTGAAGATCATATCTCTGGGCAAAAAAGGGCAAGTTTGGGGTGAAGCAAAGTCAGTAATTTAAAGAAAACCTCAGCAAATGAGATACAGACTACCAAACTCAGGTTAAGAACATAATGGAAACAGTGAAGTCATTGTTGAGGCTCAGGGACCAGAACAAAATTGGATTGAGGAGGCACATGTGCTGAGATCCGAGTCTCTCACTTCACTTACTGGATGTTTTTGCCAATCTGACCCTACCTCCTAGTAGAAACCTTCTGCATACAGCTTCCTACTTTCTTGATGGACTCTAAAAGAAGAAAGTGAAGTCGCTCAGTCATATCTGACTCTTTGCAACCCCATGGACTGTAGCCTACCAAGCTCCTCAGTCCATGGAATTTTCCAGGCAAGAGTACTGGAGTGGGTTGCCATTTCCTTCTCCATAAGAAGAGAGGTACTTAAATAAATGGGCGTGGGTAGAGCTATACCAGAATGCTTGACAATGTTTATATTCTAAACATCAGACATATATTGAGTTCAGAGTTACTTCATGACTTACATGGGCCTTAAACATGTTTGCCTTCCTCCATAGAAAAATATGAAAATTGCATTTTATAATCACATTAGTAAAAAGCATATATTAATGCCATTATCAGAATATTTTCTCTGACCTAAATATTTCTTTTTCTTCTGATTTTAAAAGAAGTTAAAATATTTTCATGGTATAGGAAAGCAAAATTTGCCACCCCAAAATGCATTTTGTGGTATGAAGATTATTTCAGTGTGATTAGATACAAAAAGTCTACCTTTTTACCTCCCCACTAGGTGCCTAAAATATTTATATGAAGAGTCTGGTACAGGCAGAGCAGTATCACCAGGGATACCTACAAAGAATATGGGCTAATTGTGGCAGGGGAGCCCAGCAAGACCTGAAGACCAAAGTCCTCTCTGTGTCCCACTGTCTCTCATGGCACAGTGAACATTTGTTTACCAGACATTTGCTTTTCCATCTCCACATGAACTTCCTTCCTTCTCTTTGAAGTCCCAAACCCCTACTGTCTTCTCCTTCTCTCAGATAGCATATAAATCTCAACTGCTCACTATGCACTTGGACCCCGTATTCCTATTGGAACCCTTGTGCATACATAAGTACATTGATTTTCTCCTCTTGATTTGTCTCATTCAATTTTAATCTTAAACTAGCCAGAAGAACTTAGAAAGAGTGGAGGGAAAGATTTATTTCATCCCTCATAGTGGGCTCCTAAAATTATTGTGAACTCTTGGTATAGCACTTACTGTGCTCAGTGGATATTAGCCCTGATTATTATTGCCTGACTGCATTTCCTCTTCTGAAATTTTACCTAAATGAATAGCTTTCTTTCTTCATTTCTAAGTCAACCAAATAGTAAGATTTTCATCATATATAGAGCTGTGATATGAGCTGTGTCATTCTGTTAGGGGTTGGGGAAGGAGGAGCAGCTATGACAGGAAAGGGAGAGCGCTAAATAAATGAATTTGCTTTCTAACCGGAGAGCAAAACTTACACACAGAAACCACTGAAGACAATTTTAAAGCACTAAATTTGTAGATAATATTTCAATGTCATCCTCTCCCTAAATGTGAGACTTAAAATACTTTTCATGTTGAACACAGTCATGGATTATATTTATAATAGGGAAATATTCTGGGTTATTGGAGATAGACAGGTCTTTAACGCTAATTCTTTGAATCTTACTTGAAGTTGTTGGATCCATACACTACCTAGAGAAGATTATCTTCAGTGCATTAAGTAAATGCTCACTAATTTCTTTCCTAGAAGTTGAAAAGAGGTATAAGAAATACAACTGGCATTGAACACTCTCCCCTCCTCCTTCCAGTATAAAATGGAAGTCCCCTGCCTAGGGTTGCAATTAGGATTCTCTTTGCCCTGGGGTCTTATCTCTCACCACAGACTTTTCTTAAATGGGAAATTCAGCTATCTGAAGGCTAAGAGCAGGCTAAGTCATTACTCAAAATTCATTGTCCATCCCTGAGTCATTCCTGATGAGACAACTGATCAAGTGCCAGCTCGTTTTGACCTGAGTTTACTTGAAAATTTATTCTTTCCTCATAGTCCTTCAGAATATTCTCTAATATCAGCTTAGTGGGTGAGATTTGATCATCGTTTTTTTTTTTTTTTTTAGGTTTAGATTTGGGACTGGTGAACTTTTTTTCTTTAAGAGTTCTTCTCTAACTTAAACCACTACAGTGTACTAAACAAACCAGGTATGGAAGTGAGGTGGGAAGAGGTCTAATATTTATTAAAATTAGTCTGCCTCTAAATCAGGCTGTCTGGGCCTAACTTTAGGCTTCATCACTTAGTATGTGCCTTTCCTTCCTATACTTTACCCGTCATTCACTTCTAGCTACACTGGCATTGGCTGCTTGTGACTCCTATCTTTGGCTTTTCACACTTGCTGTTCCCTCTTTCTGTTACAAGGTCTCTGCAGATAGCCACATGGTCTCCTTTACCACACTTTTATCTTTGTTCAGATGTTAGCCTTGAGTTGCCAAACAATAAATATTTATTGAACACTGCTATGAGGTGAGCACTGTTCTAGGAATTTCATGTAAGTCAGGAAATAATAGAGACAAATGATCCTGCCCTGATAAAGCTTATATTCTAGTAGTGAGGAAGAAACAGTGGTTGACTACAAAACAAGCAAATTTTAATATGTATTAGAAGATGATACTATGAAAGAAAAGAGACTAAGACAGATTTGGTATTAAGTCAGGCAATACTAACAGTATTCATGAAGAGGTAACCATAGTTTGAATATGAGGTATAAGGAAAAATACACCAGGGATAAAGACTAAAAGCCTTTGAAGCAAAACTACTAGAATTATGAAATTGTCATTTTGTCTTCATCCTTACAGTTTTTTGTGGTCCCTGAAACCTCCTCAAGCCAGGCCACTTTGCCTCTGGAGTTTCTTAAGAAGGGGTTTCACTATCCTTTGATCTAAGACCACAAAGTCTTAAACCATAAGGAATAGAAATTAACTCATGTGTGGTCTGAAGCTCTCCCACTCAGGAAAATTAAGGAAGGAACAACAGAAGATCTTGTTTCAGTAATTTGCATATGCTCAAAAACTGCCCATAATCCAGCAATTAAGATATTGTTGCCTTGAAACAGGTGAGCAGTAAATACCCTTCTCTATGATACGTCAATTTAATGTGAGCTATCTACTAGCTATGAGGGTCTCACTTTATATGTAGGAGCATTTGTGTGTAAAGAAAGAGCAAAGAAGCAAAAATTAAATGTATTGTGGCACTACAGTAATTTCTGGAGCCACATACTGGTAAGAATTTAATTACAGTCATCCTTGCAAAAATGAATTAATTCCTTTATAGTAATTTGCCCCAAATGAATGTGAAGACCTAACATCCAGTATCTGCAACTCATTTGGGCTAAAAATAAATTTTTGAGTGTTTAATCCAGTGTACTTATATTACATTAAGCTCTGCTTGAAGAGTTTTATTCTACTATGATACAGCCAGGGATGCCATGAAAAGAATTGTAAAGCAGGAAAAATGTGTGAAAATTACTCAGCATACTTAGCTTATCTTCCATGTTAGTTTCTTGAAAATGAATTTCTGGTGTGAGTTATTCTTCAGTAGATATGCCACAACAGAAATAGCAAAGGACTCACTATTTCTCCACTAAAACACTAATTAATATCTGTACCACTATTCTGAACTAGTGCAATGCAAAACTGTTTTATAGTATTCTTCCACTGTGTGCTAATAATTCCATCATTCTGATTCCCTCATGTGAGCGTGTCTCTTTTTCAGCCGGGCCCACAGTTGGAGGTGACCATTGGACAGTGATATCCTATTTAACTCTGTTTTCTCTTACCATCCTGCCCTCCTCAATCCCCCATTTCTCCATGCCAATAACCCTTCCCTGGCCCAATCAACAAATCTGAAAATGAGTTAACTGCTTAGGTATATTTTCTACATGCCAAATTTTGAAATACAGTGTGAACTTCGAGCAACATAGGCTTGAACTGCATGGATCCATTCATATATAGATTTTTTTCAATAAATATATTGGAAATTCTTTTGGAGATTTTCAACAGTTAGAAAAAAAAAACTTGCAAATATACTGTATAGCCTAGAAATGCCAAAAAATGTTAGGGAAAAGTTTTGTCATGAATGCATAAAATATATGTAGCTACTAGTCAATATGTGTTAGCTTTCTTATGGTTTTATAACTTAGCTTTCAAAGAACTACATTACTGTGTAGTATGCTTCCTTCTTGCAATTGGAAAACTGGGCATTAGCCTATCATAGGCATTTGTTATTATTATTTTTTTAATGTAAAATGTTTCCAGTACTGTATTATGAGTATGGCTGTTATGTGCCATGTTATGTGTTATATAATATGCTATATGTTATATGCCTTATAGTTATATGCCATGAAAATTTTATAATGATCCACTCATTAGTGTTTAGGTTAGGTGACCATAAAGTGATCATATTGCTACTTCTTCTTTATCAATGTAAATGGCTATACTTGTAAATAAATAATCTTTTTCACATTATCTTTTTCTTTTTGATTAAGTCTATGTTAGTAGGATAACATCTACTTTGTTTTGTATCATATAACAATATAAATGTAGGTACTGAGAGATGATTCATCTTATAGACAGATAATATAAATTTCTGTTATCAATAAATACATTGCAATACTATAAATGTATTTTCTTCATCATTTCCTTAATAACATCTTCTCTTCTATAACTTACTTTATTGGAAGCATACAGTATACAATATATATAAGATACAAAATATCTGTTAATTAACCATTTATATTATTGGCAAGGCTTCTAATCACCAGTAAACTAGGAGTGGATGTTTTTGGGAAGTCCAAAGTTATATGTGGATTTTAAACTCTTCAGAGGGTCAGCGCCCCCTGACCTCCAAGTTGTTCAAGGGTCAACTGTATATTTTTCATTGCTTTGTCGGGCATCAGATAGTTTGTAGACATTGAGGTTATCAGGTTTTTAAACTTTGTCTATAATATGCCAAAGAACAGATGGAAATTGACTTTTTCATTAAATTAAAATTTATTTGGGCAGATCAAGTGAGGAATTACCTGAAACTCCCATTAGTCATTTCCTTTGCAAAGATTTTCTTTGTAGTCAATCTGTGCTACACTGAAGGAAGAAAGATATTCTTCCTTCAGATTTCCAAAGAAAGTTTCTGAAGATATTTTGTGAGGAGAGTGTCCTCCTTCATTTGTGTTAACACAACATTTTGTCCACATATTTATTACAATCTAACTGATAAGATTTGAAATCTTTAAAGTCAGGACCTAATATCTTACATTGATATCACTAGTGTGTCTAGCATGTAAGTCATATAGTAAGAATGCAAACATAGCTATTAAAATAATTCACTGCCCTTAATTATATCCAAATATTTCATAAGTTTCACATTGCTTTTCATCTCTGGTGTATATGTCCAGGAAAGAAAAAAAAAAAAAATCAATGCAGTGGTGGCTCATGTCACAACTTTGAGAAAGTTCCCTGTGTTCTACTTACTGGCTGAGGGTAATAAATCCCTTCTTCTCTCAATCTTTGGCTTGATTGTTTCTTCTGACTTGACATCTGCCAAGAGGCAAATGAAGGTTCGGGTTAACACTCCCATTTAGGGGAAAATATTATCAGGTGATTTTGAATAAGTGGGTGGTATTTAGTAGAGGTGGAATAAAGACATGAAGGAAGGGTGTTATATAATGGTATCAAGTAGTAGAAGAAATAATATATGATCTTGACAAAAACTGTGCCGTCATTAAGTTTCCAGTGGCCCTCCATTGTCTCTCAGGTCAACTTCCTCTCCGAACTCAGTGGGTCAGTTATGTAGGGCTTTAATAATTTGTCCGCTACATTCTCTGAAACTACTTATAGCTTTCTAATTCCCAACTTCAATGATTTTTTAAAAATGATTGTTTAAATGATTTGTTTAAATGATTGTTCAAGACAGATAACCTCAGATTTGACTGAATATCAGATCCTATTATCTTTTTTTGATATGCTGAAAAAAATTACTGAATTAAAAAATAAAAAAGAATAAAGCTTGAAAACTAAAGAAAAATAATAAACGCATTTGTTTTCCTCCCCATTCAGATATCTTTGTGACTGTACCTGATATTCATTTATCAGGTGGGGAGGGTGATCAGGCAAAGCTGAACTTGAATTTAGTTTGTTTGGCTGCTTTCAACATAAAAAACTACTAAGGAGGACAAATGGAAGAAACCAGTTTCTTTAAGTCATATCAGTTGGTCACTGATTGTTCAGCATTAAAACAAAAGAATAAAAAAGCAAGCTTCAATAAGGCTACTCACACACTTTGGGGCATGAAATGTTAGCCATTTTTCACTGAGCTGTAATCAACAATAGACAAGTCACCCTAACAACATATGTCTGGCCCAGGGCGCTTATTTTCAGTCTAATCAGTCATTTTCTGACAGATTCCTGAAGGTCATAGGAAACAGAGACCTGGAAAGTTAAATAGATATACTATATGCATGTTGTTATTATTTTAATTTTTATTTTATATTGGAGTATTGTTAATTAACAATACTGTGCTGGTATCAGGTATATAGCAAAGTGCTTCAGTTATACATATATATTCTTTTTCAATTTCAGTAATAACCTAAATGGGAAAAGAAATTGTTGTTGTTTTTTTAATTCGCATGGTATGGTAAATATTCAAATAAACTTCTGTAATTTTAGTTAAAAGAATTTTAACCTTCCTCTTCTAACATAGTTTGTATTTTTTCCTACTTCTAGAAGTAAAAGTCACTCATAATGCTAGCTAAAAGCTTTTTGTGTACCTCCTTTTAAAATGCTGCTACATAGTTCTCCATAATAGAATCTTATTCCTCTTGGGAATTTAGGAATAGCTTTACAGACTTACTATTCTCCTGTTCATTCTGTTCCCCAAGCAAAATAGTATTGGAAATAATTTTTTTTTTCAAATTCCCTTCTTCTTTAAAAAAAAAAAAAAAAAGAGGGATTTTAAAAAATCTGATTATTGCAAGGAGACAGAACCCATCCTCTTTTCTTCTTCTCCAAGAGAAGCACACTCAAGGAAGAGTTCAGTTCACTCACTATATCCCCATGCGGACAGACGGCCCTAAAGCTAGACCTAGCGACCAGGACTGGGAAGTGTAATGAAGGGACAGATCTAAGCTGTAGTACACAATGCTGCTTTTTTTTTTTTAATTGAAGCTGATATTTTGATTTATATCTATATGAAACTTGAGTCTGGTTCTCACTTTGGAACTCAGAGGTTAGAAAGGAATGTTTGTAATCATTACCCACAAACCACAACAATAGAAATTGAAAAATATAATCTCATTGGCCTGTAACCTAAAATCCCAGAATAAAATTCTATGTATGCTATCATCACAGAGCACGCATCACATGTTCCTTATGTATTTGGGTGGAATTGTACTGTCTAATATGATAGCCACTAGTTGCATGTGGCTACTGAGCATATGAAATGTGGGTGATCTGTATCGAGAGGGGCTATAAATGTATTAATACAATACACACCATATTACAAAGACTTGGTTAAGAATATAATATCTCAATAATTTTTATATTGATTATTTATTGATGTGGCAATATTTGAGATATATTAGATTAAATAAGGGAGAAGGCACTGCAACCCACTCCAGTACTCTTGCCTGGAAAATCCCATGGACAGAGAAGACTGGTGGGCTGCAGCCCATGGGGTCGCTGAGAGTCAGACACAACTCAGCGACTTCACTTTCACTTTTCACTTTCATGCATTAGAGAAGGAAATGGCAACCCACTCCAGTGTTCTTGCCTGGAGAATGCCAGGGTCGGGGGAGCCTGGTGGGCTGCCGTCTATGGGGTCGCACAGAGTTGGACAAGACTGAAGCGACTTAGCAGCAGCAGCAGATTAAATAAGAAGCATTGCTAAAATTAACTTTACATGTTTTTCTTTTTACTTTTAATATAGATACTAGAAAATTCAAAATTCCACACGTAGCTTAAATTTTATCTTTATTGAACAACAAAGAATTAGAACAATGAAGAAAGTGCTTTTCTTTTTCAAGATGTGGATAAGTGTCAAGACATAGGAGGTTGTGGGCAAATGTAATTAAAATAAAATTAATATGAAACAAAGAGAATGATAATTTGTGACACTATTATACAATGCCTACAACCAATTCCTAGGTTGAAGTCCTATTTGGTGGTGTTTGCTTTGCACTTTACCCTTTGTGATTATATATCATGTTTCCACTGAAATTCTAGTTTCAAAATAAGACTGTGTTATTTTTTTGAAGTCAAAATAATTAAATTCAAATGAGTTTCTTTATACTTTGAGAAAATAAAAATGATTTTCTCTGCTATAAAGGGCTATTAGACCAATTCTCCCATATCTATGTGTGTGCATGTTCCCTTGGAAACATAATAAATTTAAGTCATGATAATTTTTGAAATAGAGACAAATTTCTCTAGGAATTAAGTCAATTCTCCAGTATTCACAATATAGGCCTATCTCTAAATTTACAGGCCAGATGACTTCCACATATGTCAAAATGTGCCTTTAAATAGCTCAGGGATTCCTCATGAAATGTATGGGAGAGGATCAGAAAGTACAGCCCTTAGTCTCTCAACAAGATAGTGAATCCTTTTTCTATCATCTTCACTGCTACATAACATATGTGAAATTTTGTTCCAACTTCATAGTCACTGTTTTGCTTCCTTATATGCATATAGATCTGTTAATGCTTACCCAGTTACATATTGTGTTCTGAATTCTATATTAGTCTGGAGAAATGTTTTTGTTGGCAAGGATAAATTATTTCTCTAACATTATTAAAACTATGGTCTGAGACTGAGTTGGTACAAATCCTTACTGAATATAAATGTTAATCTGGTGCTGAAAAATTATGATGTAATGAGCTAAAACTAAAGTGGTTACTCACTAAAATGCTGAGAATATTCTAGAAGCTGAGTCATTCACCATGATTGCTGGTGAGACACAGTCAGTATTTTTTTAACTGAAGCATAGTTGATTTACATCCCCGGTGGCTCAGATGGTAAAGAGTCTGCCTGCAATGCAAGAGACCCAGGTTCAATCCCTGGACCAGGAAGATGCCCTGGAGAAGGAAATGGCAAGCCACTCCAGTATTCTTGCCTGGAGAATTCACTGGACAGAGGAACCTGGCGGACTATAGCCCATGGGGTCACAAAGAGTCAGACATGATTAGGCAAATTTCACTTGTTCATTTGTTTCAAGTATACAATGTAGAGATTCAGTATTTTTTTATAGATTATGCCTCATTGAAAGCTAGTATCAAATATTGGCTATATTCCCTGTGTTATGCAATATATTATTGGTACTTATTTACTTTATGCATAATAGTTTGTACCTCTTAATCCCATACTCCCATCTCACCCCTTCTCACTTCCTTCTCCCCACTGGAAGCCACTAGTTTGTTCTTGATATCTACATTCAGTATTAAACAATTGAAGCTAGAAAGGATTCTAGATTTTACTGAAACCACTCATTTACTTTTCAGATAATAAAATTAATACAGAGAGAGCTGAAGTGTCTTAATTAAGGACACCATCCACATAAAGTAAAATGATTGGAATTAGAACCCAGGGTCAAAATCTGTGTACAATGCAACAGTGATTTTTTTTTTTTTTCCTTTGAGTCAGTCCTATTTTGCCATAACTTATCTCCTTAATTATAATTAGTAAGTTAAAATGTGGACTTTGCCCCACACTGATGTTTAATAAAAATGGGACCTGAAGTGAAAATGAATATTTCTCATGAGGTATAGTGAGCAACTACCACTAGATATCAAAAGAACATTTTCATCTTTCAGTTCATACTGCACTAACATTCTTCCAAAATAATATTCTTCTGTTCTGTGTGTGCTCTTTATGAGTGGATAGGTTATTCTTTTTAATTAGAATTCTTTATGACATGTTTTACAGATACCATCACTGGATGAATAGAAATCACAACTGTTTTGTCTTTTGAGTTTTCTGTCTTATTATTCAACTTGATCATTTAACTTGATTCTTTCTATGATTCTTCTAACTTCGTAATCTCAACAACACTTTTGGTTAACATCAAGATAAAAAGCTCCCTGTGTAAAATTTCTTGGCAGATTGAGACAAAGTTGCACACTCCCTTCTCAGACTGTAATCTGTTCCAAGGGAATGTTCAAAGCATTATAGTCAGGTGGCTTAAAATGAAAATCACATTATACTTTGAAACAAAGGACATTATTTATAGGAACAACTTTATAAATAGTCTCAACTTCCTCCTAATGAAAAGATGCCAAATAGAATATTTTTATTCCAAAATATGTGATCCCCTAGCTTAAAGAAACTGTTTGACATTCTTTTATATTTAAGATATATCATTCTTATGAAGCTAACTTCATTGGGATTTACCACAAAATGCTTATGTTGATGGAAATTTTTTTAAGGAAAAGGAATATATTTTCAACGTATTTGAAAACTACAGAAAATTGAACAACCATATAGACATTTTCCACCCCAGGACACAATCTCTACTTCTTTCAAAGTATTAAAGGAAGAAAACTACTCTGCAACCTAAAGTTTCTTTATTGTATAATAAACTAGCTGACTTTACATTAGGGCCATTTAAAATATATCTACTCTCATCTGTGCAAGCCTCTCTCCTCATGGGATAAAAAAGGACCTAAAAGAGTTAGTGTCCATAAGCAAATGTTACTGACTTCTTAGCTGACTTTTCCATCAAGAACTCATTTCATAAAACCTGTATCTTCATGGTTCATTCAGAAAAAATCTTAAGGTAAATATCTGTCCAAGGAAGTCATTAAGAAATGGATGGAATTCTGTTGCTATTCACACATCTGTCATTTAGTACCAGACACTGATTTAGAAATACTTCATAATGCCATAGTATTAGATTACTTTAGGACTGGGCCATATTTCTATCTTGACTTCATCCAACCAAGAATTTATAGGCATCTTGTCAGTAAAGAATCTGCCTGCAGTGCAGGAGACCCGGGTTTGATCCCCAGGTTGGGAAGATCCCTTGGAGAAGGAAATGGCAACCCACTCGAGTACCCTTGCCTAGAAATCCCATGGATAGAGGAGCCTGGTAGGCTTCAGTCCATGGGGTCGCAAAGAGTCATGCACGACTGAACGACTAACACTTTAAACCAATATAGCATCAAAAAATTGCCTGATATGTAAATAAATTTAATAAAGTTCTGGTGTGTCTCTGAAATCATGTTTGACTTTTCCTGCCTCCATCACCTCAGGCCACATCTTGTTATGCATACATTTATTGCCTCTGCCTGGAAGACATTGTCAATACCCCATTGCCAAAATCTGGCCCTCAGAGCAGTGAATGAGCATTTTTATTATTACTTTAATAATTTAAAGAAAGTTTTAGATTTTATTTATATTTTTGTGGACTAAGCAAATGTTCATATTTAAAACAATGATATTTTTCAGAGTAAGATTTCTATTTTTTTTTCTCACTTCCTTTAAGTTTTCACACTTTGGTTGCAAGAATTTACTGTCCTGAATAGTTCTGCACATGCTCTTGGAAACCAAAATAGAATTTACAAAGTTGTCCATTTAAATTATTTTTTAATCTATTTAGAACTAAATTGGAATCAGTTGTGTGTACATGCTTAGAGTGGATAGGAGAGAAATTTATTGAATACTCAGACAGCTGATCCACCCTGGTAAGGATCATCTTTTTCCTTCTGCAGCAGAATCTCCTCCAACACACACTTTGTACTGGTACAATAACCCCCTTCATTTTCATTCTAGACACAGAAAGTGAGTTTATAAGAAAAGAACTGCTTGTGACAGGTTTGATCTGAATTACTCTCTTTTTCATCAGATTACTCAGTTCAGTTCAGTTCAGTCGAGTCACTCAGTCGTGTCCAGCTCTTCGAGACCCCATAGACTATAGCACGCCAGGCCTCCCTGTCCATCACCAACTCCTGGAGTTTACTCAAACTCATGTCCACTGAGTCAGTGATGCTATCCAACCATCTCATCCTCTCTCATCCCCTTCTCCTCCTGCCTTTGATCGTTGTTGCTCATTAAATTGCTCATGCCATTTAAAATAAAAAAAAATTAGTTTACTTTTAATAATGAATTATTTTTCTATGAACTTTAGGAGACCTGCATATCTAATATTTCCTCATTACACAATTTATTTTCTAATTGTTTAAAAACTAAGTTGTATACTCTCAATTCCTATTGTTTCATTTATTCAATAAATATTTACTGTATACCTATAAGTCATGCACTCTGCTAGGGCATCTTAAAATCTTAAATAAGATAGTACAATCCCTGCTGTCCAGAAACTTACTGACTGGAGGAGGCAGACATTTATCAAATGATTATGTGAATTAACATATTTTAAACTGTGATTAATTGTGTTGAATAAAGTTACTGGAGTAAGGAAAGTGAATAATAGGAAAAGTTTAATTTGTTTATCAGATCAGTGAAAACTTTCCTTTGAATGTGATATATGAGCTAGAATCTGAAACATAAGTAGTATTTAATTAGTGGAAGAAAAATTGTTCCAGAGAAAATGGCACATATAAAGATCTTGAGTGAGTAGGACTCAAAAAAGTTCAACCTGGCTAAGGCATTTAAACTTGTGTTCCAGTAGTTAAGAATCTGCCTGCCAATGCAGGGGACATGGGTTCAATCCCTGGGTGAGGAAGATCCCCTGGAGAAGGGCATGGCAACCCACTCCAGTATTCTCGCCTGGAGAATTCCATGAACAGAGGAGCCTGGTGGTCTACGGTCCATGGGGTCGCAAAGAATCGGACACAGCTGAGTGACTAACACTACTACTATTAAGACACTTAAAGTGAGGAACAGAACAGATCATTTTGTGTCTGGGAAGGCAGAAGGTGGCTGACATTTGTAAAGAGCTTTGCAAGCCTGAATACTGGGTTTTGGTCTCTATTCTAAAAGCAAAATGTTTGAAACAATGTAGGCAAGTGAGGAACATAACCCTTCCTGCATTTTTAGATCAATGGCTGTGATATGATGGGTAGTTTGGGGGTTGGCAGTGGCTAGCTTTGATGTGAGCTGAAATTTGAAACCTAAGTAGTATTTAATTAGTGAGAGAGAAATCTTTCCAGAGAAAATGGTACACATAAAGATATTGAGTAAGTAGGACTCAAAAAAGTTCAACTTGGTTAAGGCATTTAAACTGGTGGTTCAGTGGTTAAGAATCCACAATGGTTGTCTTAAAAATTCATCCCTTAAAAATATGAAAAAAATAAGGACATGCCAGATGCTTCCCCCTCAGTCAGAAAGTAGACACAGTTTGCTTACAAAACAAACAATGAGAATCAAAAGAATTATAGGCTTATCTGGAGGTGCCTGAATTCTAAGTGTGTTGCCCTCAAGTGAATGTGTCAGTTCTTAGCAGAGATTTGTTATTTGGAAGAGCAGAATATACAGAAGGTGGTTAAATATTAAAGCATGATCATGTAGGGAAGGAAAGATTTTCTGTCCATCCTTTTAGTTACAATTGCTGGGGTTATGAAATAAACTGATATACGGCAGATTAACAGATTAAGAGTTCTACAAGTGTATTAGTTTTTAATATTATATGTACAGGGCACCAGGAAAAAAGTGAATACCACCCCCCCCCCCAAAAAAAGTGAGATTTGCGAGCTTATATACCATGTTAATAGAGGAAAGGGAAGGGAGGTGTAGGTGACTTAGGAAAGAGTCAATAAATCTTAGGAAAATAAACGGGCCCCAGTAAAATTAACGGGAGCTAGGATAGTTTGTGACAAATTTTTGGATGTGATGTGATGTTCACCCCTAGTCTCCTCTCCTGTGATGAGTCAACCTTCTCTGGTTTATGAAACACCCAGGGAGGGATTTATGACAATTGGATTTCTTCTAGAGAATTTGTCTTTAGGCAAAAAAAAAGAAAAGGGAGTTCAGAGAAAGTTTCTCCCTGCATGTTGTGTTTTACAAGTGCCTTCAGCTCAAAACAATCAATGTATAAAGTGGTGAATTTTCAGGTTGCATCTCCTAAACTTCTTCAGTCCTCAATCCAAGTAAACCATTATGTAATTTTTATGGAGCAAAAATGAAAACCTGAAATATATCTCCATAAAAATTCTCTCTAGTATTCTTTTTTCCTCTACAATAAATACAAAATTCCTGTTTTACTTTCTCAACTTTCACTTTCCTAGGGTGATTTTGTGCAAGTTCTTTTACTTCAGTGTTTTACTTATATGTAAATTTCCTGATCTGAGTTACAGGTAGTTAATTGACTAAGGGACTTGGTTCCATGGATATGAGACCTATGCTGTACCCATTCAATACAGCACACTAGTTAAGAGGGTGGAATCTAGATCTAGCATTAATACATTCAAATCCCATTTTTTCCTCTTACCAATAGTATGACCATGGGAAAATTATTTCATATTTCCTGGCCACCATCCACTTATACAAAATTGGAAATAATAACAATTTCACAGGTTTTTAAAGAGATACTTGTAACATAACTAGATACATGTAAGATAAGTTGTATCTAGTATATAGCAAGTACTTGTTAGATATTTCTATTTATCCAGACAAATCTTCACTACTGACCAATGTTAACTTGGAAATCTACTTTAATTCGAGGTTTTAATCCCTAATGAATACCATTTCTACATAAACCCTAACAATAATTTAAATGATTATGAACATTGCCTTTTTATGTGAACAAGAGTTTTGAGCAAAAACTTGCTACACATTTATAAATATTGAAATAAAAGATGTAGTCTCTGCACCCCCAAAAAATATAGAGTGGAATAATACACTCAAGACAAATTAATAAAGCACTCCTTCTTCAAGGTCTATTGTAAATCATACTCATTCTATGAGGTTGTCTTCTTCTTGATGGACAGAGTTGGCTCAGGTAAAATGCTGCTGCTGCTGCTAAGTCGCTTCAGTCGTGTCCGACTCTGTGTGACCCCATAGACAGCAGCCCACCAGGCTCCTCTGTCCCTGGGATTCTCCAGGCAAGAACACTGGAGTGGGTTGCCATTTCCTTTTCCAATGCATGAAAGTGAAAAGTGAAAGTGAAGTCACTCAGTCGTGTCAGACTCTTTGCAACCCCATGGACTGCAGCCTACCAGGTCCCTCCATCCATGGGACTTTCCAGGCAAGAGTACTGGAGTGGGTTGCCATGTCCCTCTCCTCAGGTAAAATAATTTTGCATATTTTAGCCCATTGGAAGGAAAAAAGGAGTAAAGTGCAAGAATGTAGACCACAAACCTAACTTGTCACTTTTCCTTGTATCCACGTGACTGGAACTTAATCACATGCCCACATGTAGGTGTGGTGTCATGTGCTCCGTTAAAAGTCAGGGTGTTTAGTAACTGAAAGGCAAAAGGAGAAAATGTGTAATTGGCATGATCAGATGTTACCAATGTACAATAACTATAACTTGTGTGGTATTAGTGTAGGTGGAATGAAAAGGACAGAGGATGAAAAGAGAGTGAAAAGGGAGGAAGGAAGGAAGAAATAGAAGAAAGGAAAGAAAGGGAAAATAATGCTGTAAGCAAAGTGTATAAGATTTTACATGAAAAGTATTTTATTTATAATAACTCAGAGTAAAGATATCAATTATGGATTAAATCATATATATGTATACAAAAGTTAGAAATTTGTCTGCATTTGACACCCGGGGAAGACTTGGAAAATTCAAAGGAAAATGAAGGGTTTTTCTAAAGGAAAACAAACAACAAAGAGTAAACACATGGTGAAAACAGGTATGAAATGTTGAATGGTAGAAACAGCAGTGTGGCAATAATGAAAAAGGAATATTAAGAATCATTCAGGGAAACTTGAAGCTTAACATGTAATGAATTTGGAATGAAATAAGAAGCAATGATGTTTTTAAGGGTAATTTAATACAAGCATTCTTTTGTAAAAGTTTTACTTGGTTGAGTTATTGTTGACTTACAATGTTGTGCTAATTTCTGCTGTACAGAAAAGTGATTGAAATATATATATATATTTCATATTCTTTTCACTATGGTTTATTATAGGGTACTGGATATAGTTACCTGTGCTGTATAGTATAGCCTTGTTATTTATTCATACCATGTGTGATAGTTGCATCTGCTCATCCCAGGCTCCCAGTCCATCCCTTCCCTACTCTGCCTCCCCCTTGGCTGTGTGTGTCAGATGCTCAATCGTGTCCAACTCTTTGTGACCCCATGGACTGTAGCCCACCAGGTTCCTCTGTTCATGGAATTCTCCAGGCAGGAATACTGGAGTGAGTTGCCATCCCCTTCTCCAGAGAATCTTCCTGACCCAAGAATCGAACCCATGTCTCCTGCATTGCAGGCAGCTTCTTTACTGCCTGAGCCACCAGGCAACCATAGAACATTCGATAGAAGCATTCTCTAAGAAGATCCAAAGACAAATGCAGGACTGATTTGGAGTCAGAAAGTAAGATGAGGAGGCTCTTAAAGGGTGCTGAAGATAAGGCAGGATGGGAAAAATGGAAAAGAAGGGATATTGCAAACAATGTTTCTAAGGAGGAATTGCAGCTTTCCATGTATTCTGAAGTCATAGATCTTCTGGGCACATGAAGGACATGAGTCTCAACGAGGTGGACAGGAGCCCAAAAGCCTTGAAGTTAATGAATGCCAAAAATGTTTCATTTACATAAATTATGCTGAGAAACATTAAACTTGATTATCTGTTACTTCAATGGTACTTTTTCCTGGTTGAGGAATAGTATCTTAGTTTCTACAGACAAGAATAAATATGAGAACCAACAAAATTTTTTAAAGAAGTAGTTCAAGTTACAAAATAGCTTCTTCATTGATATTTAGGATTTCATCAGCCCCAGAACAGTGTGAATAGAACTGGGGCTTTTTTATTTAAAATAAGCAATCAAATACTTCAAATTCTAGTGAAATAAAAATATAAAAGAAAGTGAAAGTGTTAGTGGCTCAGTCATGTCTGACTCTTTGCAACCCCCTGGACTGTAACCTTCCCAGGCTCCTTTATCCATGGAATTCTTCAGGCAAGAATACTACTAAACTTAAATCATCCAGTGATAATATTATTTCAATGTTATGAACAATGACAATTTAAAATAAAGCATATGACATTGATATTTATAACAAAATATTATTTCTTTTGCTTGAGAAGAAAAGATTATAAGTACATTCTGAATATCAAGTTGAGTAGCTCTGCCTCAGCAATACATTAATGAATTAAATGTTAATTATTGTAGTTTCAAAAAAAATACAATTATAGCATCCTTACTCTTTGAAGCTTTAGGCACTACACCACCTTTAGAATTAAGAGTTAATTAGGAATCTAAAATTAAAATTGCTGCATTAATAGAGGTTTCATTATTTTTCAAAGGAGAATTCTTAGATCTTTTATTGATACTGTTGCTTTTGAATAATATGATCAGCATAAATTACTTTTACTCTTTGAGGTTTTTTCTAGCTAACTAATGACCTTAATTTACTTTGGAGTTTGAAGTATTTGATAACAAAACATAAAGAAATATATAAATTGAGAAATAAAAGAAGAAAGAAGGGAAGGAAGGAAAGAAGGAAGAAGAATAAAATCAAGTTATTTGGATGATATCAAATCAGCGAGAGGGGAAAAAAAAAAAAAAAGACAAGCAGACAACTCACCAGGAAGAGAAATTCAAAGATATCAGACACAGTGAAAGTCAAGGATGAAAAAGGTAAGGTGTTTTACTGAAAACACAGGCTTTACCAAAAGTGCAAATGCTAAACAGTAAGCCTCTCAGACATTTCCTACCACTTGTCTCTCAAAACACCAACTGCCAGATTTCTCAGAAGAAACGGGGCCAAGAGATCAAAATCCATAGAGATTAAAACTTTTTGGTCAAAAAAAAAAAAAAAAAAGCTAAGTCCTGTCCAATTTCTCTGCAAAATGTCTAAAATCCAAAAGTCAAACCTTTAATATAGAACTCCTCATCAGCTCTTTTTGCTTCATTCTTAAATGTGAATTGGCATTCCAAGATCACAGTAGTTCAAAGGAATAAGCAACAATAGCACATATAGACCCAAGAAAGAATTAATCAAGAAAGAGGATGGTACAGAATCAAGGGAATACCCAAGATGATATTGGTTTCTGGATAGAAACCAAACAAGTAAATAAACAATTAAGGAAACATGAGGCAACTTTCTAACTTTGGAAGAGTAGTCAATGAAAAGAGAGAAGGAACAAAAAGAAAGAAAGAAAAACAGAAAATGCAATCATAGCTTACTATATGGCCCTGCTACGAACCATATCTACAAAGTTCTATAATAAAGATAATTAATTCAATCAAATTAGATTATATAAATTCTAAGGGTAGGGGTGGGTCCTTGGAATGTAAGCAGAGTGGGGTCTGTGTCTCTGGTGCTTCTCCAGGAGAGACTACAAGAGTGAGTAGCCATTCCCTTCTCCAGGGGGGTCTTCCCAAGCCAGGGATCAAACCCAGGTCTCCTGCATTGCAGGCAGATTCTTTGCCATCTGAATCATCAGTGGCCACAGGACTGGAAAAGATCAGTTTTCATTCCAATCCCTAAGAAAGGCAATCCCAAAGAATGCAGAAACAAAGGCACAATTGTACTCATCTCACATGCTAGTAAACTAATGCTCAAAATTCTCCAAGCCAGGCTTCAGCAATATGTGAACTGTGAACTGTGAGCTTCCAGATGTTCAAGCTAGTTTTAGAAAAGGCAGAGGAACCAGAGATCAAATGCCAACATCTGCTGGATCATCAAAAATGCAAGAGAGTTCCACAAAAACATCTATTTCTGCTTTATTGACTACACCAAAGCTTTTCACTGTGTGGATCACCATAAACTGTGGAAAATTCTGAAGGAGATGGGAATACCAGACCACCTGAGCTGCCTCTTGAGAAACCTGCATGCAGGTAAGGAAGCAACAGTTAGAACTGGACATGAAACAGACTGGTCTCAAATAGGAAAAGGAGTATGTCAAGGCTGTATATTGTCACCCTGCTTATTTAACTTCTATGCAGAGTACATCATGAGAAACACTGGGCTGGAAGAAGCACACGCTGGAATCAAGATTGCCGGGAGAAATATCAATAACCTCAGATATGCAGATGACACCACCCTTATGGCAGAAAGTGTAGAGGAACTAAAAAGCCTTTGATGAAAGTGAAAGAGGAGAGTGAAAAAGTTGGCTTAAAGCTCAACATTCAGAAAACTAAGATCATGGCATCTGGTCCCATCACTTCATTGGAAATAGATGGGGAGACAGTGTCAGACTTTATTTTTTTGGGCTCCAAAATCACTGCAAATGGTGATTGCAGCCATGAAATTTTTTTTTTTTTTTTTTTTTTTTTGCAGCCATGAAATTAGAAGACGCTTACTCCTTGGAAGGAAAGTTATGACCAACCTAGATAGCATATTAAAAAGCAGAGACATTACTTTGCCAACAAAGGTCCATCTGGTCAAGGCTATAGTTTTTCCAGTGGTCCTGTATGGATGTGAGAGTTGGACTGTGAAGAAAGCTGAGCGTCAAAAAACTGATGCTTTTTGAGCTGTGGTGTTAGAGAAGACTCTTGAGAGTCTCTTGAACTGCAAGGAGATCCAACCAGTCCATCCTGAAGGAGATCAGTCCTGGGTGTTCATTGGAAGGACTGATGCTGAAGCTGAAACTCCAATACTTTGGCCACCTCATGCAGAGTTGACTCATTGGAAAAGACCCTGATTTTGGGAGGGATTGGGGGCAGGAGGATAAGGGGACGACAGAGGATGAGATGGTTGGATGGCATCACTGACTCGATGGACATGGGTTTGATAAACTCCGGGAGTTGGTGATGGACAGGGAGGCCTGGCGTGCTGTGATTCATGGGGTCGCAAAGAGTCAGACATGACTGAGCGACTGAACTGAACTGAACTGAACTGAAGGGTAGGGGTTGAGAGTGTGGAGTTTTGAAATTTTGAGACCTAATCTATTTTTTTTATACAACTGACACATAGCTTATTAAATCTTCCAGATATAAAATTTTAAAATAAATTTTAAAAGCTCTTCTGAGGGGATGATTCAGAAGAAATGGAGGTAAAGTCAGAAGAAACATTTTCAAGTGTGGAAAGTTGTTTCCCTGGGAAATTGAGAATCTGGATAGGTGAGCAGCAAAAAGGAGGGTAGTGGGGGGAACTGATTTTCATTTTAAGCTTTAGAGGTGTAATTGATGTTTTAAACATGAATATTTATCATTTGTATTGAAAAGTAATGAGAATAAATCTCCTGCTTCTGGTCTGGTATGTAAGGAGTTTGAAAGTTATCACTGTGTCCTAACAAGAAGCAAACATTTGAACAAACTTGAAAAATCAACCACTCTTAGATCTATTAGAGAAGTGAGATCACGAGGCAAACCACTGCCCCCAAAATTGGAGAGACGGATAGGCACAACCTACTGGATGGAAATCTGTGAGCTGAAACTTCTGCAGGAACCAATACTACTGTAGCAAAATTTAAATCATAACTGAAAAATTTCTAAAAGTTCAGGTAGACAAGTCTGAGAGTTAAAAACTCCAGAGGGGGAACCAATTTTAGGGCAAAGAGGTCTGCTTTTGTGAGTTTTACCAGTTACTAACAGTGAAGATAAGAGGAAATTCCCCTTAGATTTCCAGCCGAAAGAGGGGAAAAATAATCATTTTGAAATAAGCCTGAGCATTCTGTTCTTAACAAGGCCTACCCTCAGGAGAACCTAGTTAACTAGAACCAAACCTGTTGTATTGTTATCAAAGCCTAACCAACGTGCGGAAAAGAAACTCCCACCCCCTCCAGCCATCCTGTCTTACCTAATGATGGGGAGGGCAGGGGGTTGGATTGAGAAGCACATGTCAATTTCACGGTCCAGAAGTACAGCCTAACTAAAAGACAGAAACTCAATATTAGAACCATAAAACACTTCCCCTCCCTTGACACCTTAGCAACACACTACTGAAGGCTTAATTTCCTGAGTTCCTTTGACTTAGTGTATCATATATGGCATTCAACAACAACAAAACTGCAAAGCATATTAAAATGCAAAATTAATGAGTATATTATTTTAATCAGAATAGCTGAACAGAGCCTTTTTGAGGAAGTTTTGCAACATACAGTCAGTCAGTCAGTTCAGTCACTCAGTCATGTCTGACTCTTTGAAACCCCATGGACTGCAGCAGGCCAGGCTTCCCTGTCCATCATGTCAGTGATGCCATCCAACCATATTATCCTCTGTTGGCCCTTTTTCCTCCTGCCTTCAATCTTTCCCAACATCAGCATCTTTTTTAGTGAGTCAGTTCTTTGCATCAGGTGGCCAGAGTATTGGAGTTTCAGCTTCAGCATCAGTCCTTCCAAATCAGGACTGATTTCCTCTAGGATGGACTGGTTGGATCTCCTTGCAGTCAAGGGACTCTCAAGTGTCTTCTCCAACACCACAGTTCAAAAGCATCAATTCTGCGGTGCTCATTCTCCTTTACAGTCCAACTCTCACATCCATACAGTACTACTGGAAAAACAATAGCTTTGACTACATGGACCTCTGTCGGCAAAGTAATGTCTCTGCTTTTTAATATGCTGTTAGGTTGGTCATAGCTTTCCTTCTGAGGAGCAAGTGTCTTTTAATTTCTTGGCTGCAGTACCATATGCTGTGATTTTGGAGCCCCCAAAAAATAGTCTCTCACTGTTTCTATTGTTTCTCTATCTATTCACCATGAAGTGATGGGATTGGATGCCATAATCTTCGTTTTCTGAATGTTGAGTTTTAAGCCAACTCTTCACTCTCCCTTTCAGTTTCATCAAGAGGCTCTTTAGTTCTTCTTTGCTTTCTGCCATAAAGGTGGTGTCATCTGCATATCTGAGGTTATTGATATTTCTCCCAGCAATCTTGATTCCAGCTTGTGCTTCATCCAGCCTGGCATTTTGCATGATGTACTCTGCATGAAGAAGTGAAGTGTTAGTCCTTTAGTTGTGTCTGACTCTTTGCAACCCTATGGATTATAGCCCACCAGCCTTCTCTGTCCATGGGATTCTTCAGGCAAGAATACTGGAGTGGATCCTTTCCCTTCTCCAGAGGATCTTCCCAACTCAGGGATCGAACCCTGGTCTCCTGCATTGCAGACAGATTATTTACTGTTTGAGCTACAGGGAAGTCTGCATAGAAGTTAAATAAGCCGGGTGACAATATATAGACTTGACGTACTCCTTTTCTGATTTGGAACCAGTCTATTGCTACATGTCCAGGTCTAACTGTTGCTTCCTGACCTGCATGCAGATTTCTCACGAGGCAGGTGAGGTGGTCTTCAGATCTCTTGAAGAATTTTCTACAGTTTGTTGTGATCCACACAAAGTCAAAGGCTTTGGTGTAGTTAATAAAGCAGAAGTAGATGTTTTTTCTGAAACTCCCTTGCTTTTTCAATGATCCAACAGATGTTGGCGATTTGATCTCTGGTTCCTCTGCCTTTTCTAAATCCAACTTGAACATGTGAGCCTTACTTTGCTAGCGTGTGAGATGAGTGCAATTGTGTGATAATTTGAGCATTCTTTGGCACTGCCTTTCTTTGAGATTGGAATGAAAACTACCTTTTCCAGCAACTTTTACAACTTACAACATGTGTATAATCCAGTGATGAGAGAATAAAGAAAACAACACATTTAATCAATTTGGTATCCATTGGATCATAAGAAAGGAGTTGTTGTTGTTCAGTTGCTAAGCTGTGTCCAAGTCTTTGTGAAAAAGAACAGCTATTTAATCAGATATATATAAGAGCAAATTAATTGTTAGTGAATTATCAAATCATTTTAACTTGTCCATAATATTTGACCCATTACCAGATAAATATTTGCCTTTAGTCCATATTAGATAATAGTGGTAAATAATGGGGAAATAGATGAGTAATACACTTTTTAAAATCCTTAATCAAAGTATTTAAGAATATGAATATTCTTCTCACATCCTCAGAAGTTTATCCAGCATATTAGGAATACACACACATACATGTGCACATGCACACACACACAACTGGTACTTAAGAAATATTTATCAAGGAAGCTCTTTTGCCTGAATCTTACTATTTATTAGAATTGAAATCAAAACAGCAAAAGTGATACTTTGACATTTATTGTTACTGTTCAGTCGCCAAGTCATATCTAATTCTTTGTCATGGACTGTAGCATGTCAGGTTGCTTTGTCCTCCTCTATTTTCTGGAGTTTGATTTAAATCACATTCATTTTGGCATATGGTCTAGCAATAGGAATTAATCAATATTTTCTCCTCATATATTTCCAGACACACAAGATTATAAGTCATTCAGGTCTTAGCCCAACTTCAGATATTAACGTAAAAACAGTATGAATTACTCACAACTCCAGAATTTAGATTATCTTTAACTTTTTCCATTTCTTTCTTTAAGACATTGTGTCTTACAAGTGTGGAAATCATTACATAAAAGACTGTCAAGCTACTTCCTCTTCTTTTAGGAAAGTAATGAATGTCTTGTTTTTCTCCTTTCTGAAACAAATGGGAACCTTGAACACTATCTTAATAGAGCATGCTGCTCCTTTATGAATAAAACTTCCAGTCAGATGTTTGCTTTACAGTGACTAGTAAGAACCCATCATAAATGTTCCCAGCTAAATCAAAGGCTCTAGCTACACTTTTACTTTATACAAGAATGGAAGTTTTGTATTCAGCTGAGCCCCTGAAGAGATCTTAAGTCTTAACAAATATTGAATGGCTGAACTTCTAATACATTTAAAACATAGTGATTTGTTTTAGATTGGACAACGTACGTATGTTTATTCTTAGGCGAAAAAAAAAAAAATCACTTGAAAAAATAACTCTCCTATCAACAGCAGAAATAGCTAGCATTTGTTGAACTTAACTCTGTTGCCAGGCAGGGTTAGAAGTTATATTTTTTACTTCAGATTCTCACAGATATGCTGTTATAATGTTGTCAGTATTGTTGACATTCTAAAAATGAGGAAAATGTAACTTGTTCAATATCATCCCCCTAGTAAGAGTTTGAATTTGAGTTCAAACACAGTCATTCTAACTCCAGAGCCCAAACTATTAATCATTATATTAAAAGACCAGTTTGATGCAGGTTGGTTGAAAGATAGGTATAATTAGAAAGAATAAAATTAAAATCATCTTTAAATCTGTCACCTAGGTAAAACAATGTAATGTATTGGTGAATTTTTCTCTTTGTCTTTATTAAAGCTTGTCTCTCTCAAGATTAGAACCACACAAATAGGGTTTTAACTTTTTATTTTTTTGGTTTCCAAATATGTAGTGAGTATTTCCCATGTCATTAAATGGTCTTTGAAGACACAACTTTAATGGCTACAAGAGAAAACGTTTTTCACTTAAATAATCCAAAGAATTATCACCATTCTTTATGTCACTCAGCATGTGTAGCTTTGGTTAAAATGACCACATTTCTCTTCATTTGGGGGATTTTTTATTTTCTCCAAAGGGATCAAAATATATCAGTGAAGCTGTGCTCTCTGTTTGCATTTTGTATGAAGCAGCTATGAAGCAGGATGAAAGCATTTAACTTGATTCTCTAATGCATCTGCAGCTGAAATTCACATATCCATAGCCGAAGGGATGGTCTTGCCCTGTCAAAGAAGCAACTGGACACTCACTAGAGCACTTCACTAGGGATTATCTAAGTGGACAATGGAATTATCTTTCCAGTATAGTTAGACCTTTCTCATTCTTCCAGTTTAAAAATATAAACTCATTTGATTAACTTTGCCCATACATACGAACTGGGAATGCTAGAACACTGGAGGCCACGGTGGATATAAGACCAGAGAAGACAGGAGGTTTGGTCTATATGTTTCTGTCTAGAAAAATGGAAATAGATTCTCACTCTGAGTTCTTTTTGAACACTTGCTGCTCATTCATTTACTCGCTCGATATTTCCTCCCTGGGGCTATCTAGATCTCTATGGGAATAGTACAAAGAATATAATCAAAATCAAGCATTTATTTTGTTTTTCTGTTTACCCTTTTTCCACTATGCAGAAAAGGCTGTGCTTATATGGATTTTAAGTAAAAATAATACATTAACAGATCACTGGAGGAAAGAAAGCTAAATTACATTCTCTGTGTGTAGAATATTATGGCAGTTGGTTAAGAACACCCATGGGGCATGATACAGATGAAGGGGAAGTTTTAAAAACTAAACAGTGAGATGAGGCAAGGCAATCAGCTGAAAGTTCAAAAGTACATAAATGGCAGCCTAATGTAATATATAGATTTACTCAAGAGGTGGCATGAATACACAGAAGAACTATACAAAAAAGAACTTCATGATCCAGATAACCATGATGGTGTGCTCACTCACCTAGAGCCAGACATCCTGGAATGCGAAGTCAAGTGGGCCTTAGGAAGCATCACTACGAACAAAGCTTGTGGAGGTGATGGAATTCCAGTTGCGCTATCTCAAATCCTAAAAGATGATGCTCTTAAAGTGCTGCACTCAAAATGCCAGCAAATTTGGAAATAGCAGCAGTGGCCACAGGACTGGAAAAGGTCTGTTTTCATTCCAATCCCAAGGAATGGCAATGCCAAAGAATGCTCAAGGGAAAGTGAAAGTTGCTCAGTCATGTCCGACTCTTAATGAACCCATGGACTATACAGTCCAGGGAATTTTCCTGTCCAAAATACTGGAGTGGGTAGCTGTTCCCTTCTCCAGGGGATCTTCCCAACCCAGGGGTTGAACCCAGGTCTCCTGCATTGCAGGCGGATTCTTTACCAGCTGAGCCACAATGGAAGCCCAAGAATGCTCAAACTACTGCACAATTGCACTCATCTCACATGCTAGAAAAATAATGCTCAAAATTCTCCAAGCCAGGTGAGAGGGTAACAGACAGGAAGGCCAGTGGTCTCCAAATGGAGGAAATAGGCTGCAAGTATCTCTTAAAATTCTCTATTGCTCTGATAACAACTGGTTCCACCTGAACTTAACTTTTCTCAGACCTGAGCTAACAAATGTGTTTTTCTTATGGAAATGTTTTTCTTAAGCTATGTTAGTGAAGCTAGGTATCTGCTTTGGAATTTGTCTTTCCTCTAAATGGTTCCACCTAAGACTAACTTTTTCTTTTTCTCAAACCTTGGGCTGATAATAGCTCAACAAACCAGTATTCATATCAATTGTTTTATGGCTGGGGGATGACACATCTCTTGCCATCCTATCTCAAAAATGCATATTGTGGGAGAGGGGCCTGGCGAAGCTCCTTCAGCCTTGAGGTGTCTCTCTAATCTGATTAATAGCCATAAAGAGAAAGCCAGAATGCTTCCCCTAGCCACAGTGATCTGTACAACTGATGGGCCATGCAAATCACTAATTAGTTGGTGTCCTCCCTCAGTATTTTCTCATTTGACCTGAAAATAAAGAATTATTTTCTCTCTGATGATAAAACTTTAAGAATTGTGATGTTTTGGAGAAGGAAATGGCAACCCACTCCAGTGTTCTTGCCTGGAGAATCTCAGGGACAGGGGAGCCTGTTGGGCTGCTGTCTCTGGGGTCGCACAGAGTCGGACACGACGGAAGTGACTTAGCAGCAGCAGCTGCCGCAGCCCATTTTTCAATTGAATTTTTTGTTTCTTTGCTATTGAGTTGTATAAGCTGTTTGTGTATTTTGGTGATTAAGCCCTTACCAGTCGCATTGTTTGCAAATACTGTCTTCCCTTCTCTAGGTTGTCCTTTCATTTTGTTTATGGTTTCTCCTGCTGTGCAAAAGCTTGTAAGTTTGATTTGGTCCTATTTATTTTTTATTTTATTTCTATTGCCTTGGGAGACTGACCTAGTAAAACATGTGTACAATTTACAGTAAAAAAAAAAAAAAAGAATTGTGATGTTTATGGGCTTACCTCCATGTATACTAAAATGCCAACTGAAATAATGAGGTCAACATACAGAAAAAGGAGAGAGATGGAAAGAAGCTTGCCAGAGAACTTTTGAGAATCTAATGAATATAGTTTAATTTACTTGAAAATATGTTCATAAATTTTGTGATGAAATATAATACCATTATATAATTTTTAAAAATTAGCCTAAATGCAGAGCCTAGTTCTATTTGACAATATGGTAGCATCATTTTTGGGTTGGCAGGAATTAAAGGGAAAAGTAAAGTCCAATTACCCTGATTTTTCAAATTTTGCTTTCCATTTAGCCACCTGTTTCAAAATTTACTCTAAAAAGTACATTGTTCACCATCCACAAGATCTTGGCTCTTTATGTTTGGTAAAACCCTTCAAAACACAGATTTTTATTGTAGAAAGTGTGTGTGTATGTGTGTGTGTGTGTGTGTGTGTGCTAAGTTGCTTCAGTCTATATAATCACCATAAAATGCCTTAGTTGTTTTTCCATGATTGAAAGGTCAAGAACAAAGGAATAATTTATTTAAAAGAGGGCCATCAGAAGGAAAGAAAGGCCACAAAATGTGTAAAACTGAGGAGTTTCAAAGCCACATAATTCTTACCTATGAACAAATCTAGGACTGTTGATGTGCAGATAATTAGGGTCCTGCTATTTAAATTTCAACCAATATTTGTTTAGCAATGACATGTTTGACCAGACATTTATTTAGCAAGTTTCAGATTCTGTGTTGATTGTTTAAGGTATGACAGTTAATAATTTTGACCAATATAGTAACAAGCTATAGGCATATGCCAAAGCATATATTTTTGATAATTTCTGGTTTGGTATTTTCAACTAGTAAGCATCCATACAACTTGTAAACCAAAACTTTTAGAAATAGAGTCTACTAAGAAGTTTAAAAAGAAAAAAAAAATCCTTACAGAAATCCTTCCTTGCAGTCACTAATGGTCTAAATTAAGTTATTCAAATTGAGTTTGTTTGATGAATAGATATCATTGATAAACTCAGAAAATTATTGTTGCTATGAAGAATGTTGTAATGTTATAGGAAACTACCATTTGGGAGATCCAAACCTAACTGGTTAGTGTTAGCCACTCTATGCTAGGTACATTGACCTTCACTTATCTCCTCTGAAATTTCAGCAATCAGTAAGAGTGAAAATAAGTGAAACAATGGCTGACAGACTTGTGTTGCATGCTGCTGCCCTAGGGGTATGATTTATTTCTCTGAAATTGTTTTGGACATACATTCGGATGTGATCTATTAGCATAACATAATCAAAATGTTCCCATAGATTTTAAATCTGAGTTGTAAGAGAAACTAGGGGAAATTTCCTGAATTTTCCATCTGGGATAAAACTGTTTTTAATTTTAAAATAGTGAAATGTCCTTATAATTCATAATAATACACAATCATCAAAATGTCATAAGCCCGTCTTTGATCTCCATGATGAATTTCTAACTAAAAATTTATGTTGACGTACCTTCATTTTTGCGTGCATTATTCTAAGCAGTCCGTGTGACCTTACAACATTGTGCTGAGCCCTGAATTTTGCACTCTGAATGTCTATTTGCTTTGGGGAGAATATAAAGTTGAGGAATAGAAAAAATGATCTAATTACAATTAGTTTGTATAGTAAAAAGAAATATGTAAACCAGGGGGAAAAAGAACTAGATATATTTAGGTAGAAAATTATGTGGGAAATAGTCCAAGTAAGGGAATTATAAGGAGTATATCTCAGTTCAACTTTTATCCTTAAATAGCTGTGTGAGCAAAACACTGAACTATGACCTTCATTTTCATCTCAGACGTGATTTCCAATGTCCCTCAGGATCTATGGTGTTTAAGATCTCTGAGGCTAAAGATTCTCTGATTTTATGATGCTAGTGGCAGGAGAAAAATGAGAGAATTTATAGTGAAGTGAGCATAAATTACCTTGCAGGGGCTTCCTAGGGGAGGTCAGTATTTTAAGAAGCAGGAATAGGAGGAAAGAGGAACTTCAAAAGGAAAAAGACAACGTGCAAAGATACCCTAAATTACTCAACCGTTGGCTGAGAAAAGAGTGTTTAGAGCATGTATATTAACATGTTTTCACATTTGCTTGCATAGCTAACACAGGTTAGCCCTAAGTTGAGCTTCTGGACTCCAGTCTCTGGGGTGTCAAAATCAGAATTCTGACAGTTACTAGCTTTACAACTGTGGCAAATTACCTTAGCTTCCTATGGCCCAGTTTATATCCATTTTGGATGCTTAGAATTCAAATGGATTACATATTCCTGTTTGAAAAATATTATTGGTGATTTATCTTATTCTTTTAAGACTTTCATCAGTTTCAGAATTATTTATCACATACTCAGTAGGTAGCAGACACTGTTCTGAGTGTTCAAATATTAAACAAAAGTTATAATATAGAAGGAATCTGAAACAGTGGTTAAGAACAGCAGTTCTGAGAGCAGACAACCTAGGTTCCAATAGTGTTTACAATTCTTCCTTTATGTTTGACTCTAGTAAGTCATTCTACTTCTTTGTTCCTATTTCCTTATCTATAAAGTTTAAAAATTAGCAGTACCTCAAATTATTTTGAAAGTGAATTAATAATAAATGTAAAAACTCTAGAATAGCACCAGGCATAGACTGAGAGCTTCAAAATTATGGCTCAAACTCTAGAAAGAATAAAAAGAATTAAACTAAAACTAAACAATAATATTTACTATCAATAACTTGTGTTTCTAAGTACAATTTCAGATCCTTCTAAAATAAGTGAAGTTATGTAGTTATGCAGTTCTTAGGCCTTGTTTGCAAAAGTAGCAAATTATTCTACCAACTTACGAACAATGACATACTTGCTTTGTCTCCTAACATTTGTCATGAATCTAGAGGAGTTGTATCTCTTATATTTTTTCCAGTTTTATTGAAATTAATTGACATACATCACTGCACAATTTTAAAGGGTGCAGCATATATTTTATAGTTATCCAATCATATGCTTCATTCGGCCGCCAAGGGTCACTTTGCATGTTCCTCCATGCTATGCTTGATTCCCTGATACATTTCCTCGCTTAGGCTGACTTGGACTAAGACTCTCTTAATTAACTTATTTATTTTTTCTTTTGAACTTCTTATTTTGCATTGCAGTATAGCTGATTAACAATGTTATCATAGATTCAGGTGAACAGTGAAGGGACTAAGCCGTACATATACATACATCCATTTCCCCAACTCCCCTCCTACCCAGGCTGCCACATAACATTGCACAGAGTTCCATGTACCACAAAATAGGTCCTTGTTGCTTATCCATTTTAAATATAGAAGTTTACCGTATTTCTTTAAGGATTAGATCCAGGCAGTTTTCCCAAACCACCATAGAATCATAACCTCACATCACTGAATGCTGGCAAGAATGTGGAACAGTTGAACCTCTTGTTTATTACTGTTGGGAATACGAAATAATACAGCCAGTTTGGAAGATAGTATGGCTATTTTCACACAAAACTAAGCATCTTCTTACCATTCAGTCCAGCAATTACACTCCTTAGTATCTACCTAAATGCACTGAAATGTTATGTCCACACAAAAACCTGCACACAGATATTTTTACCAGTTTTGTTCACAATTGTCAAAACTTGGAAGTGACTATGATATCCTTCAGTAGGTGAATGGATATATACACTGCAGTACACCCAAACAATGGAACATTATTCAGTGCTCAAAAGAAAAGAGTTGTCAAGCCATGAAAAGACATGGAAAAACCTTAAATATGTATTAATAAACGTAACAACTTTCTCTCATGGCTCAGTGGTAAAGAATCTGCCTGGAACCCAGGAGACTCGGGTTTGATTCTTGAGTCGGAAAGATACCTGGAGAAGGAAATAGCAATCCACTTCAGCAGGCTTGTCTGAAATCCCATGGACAGAAGAGCCTGGTGGGCTACAGTCCATGGATCACAAAAGAATCAGACACATCTTGGAAACTAAATGACAACAAAATGTAATGAGCCAAGCCAAAAAAGACCACATATTGTATGCTTCCAACTAAATGACATTCCAGAAAAGACAAACTATTGAGACAGTAAGATTGATGATTTCTAGGAGTTATAGGAGGAAGGAGGGATGAATAGGCAGAGCACAGAAGATATTTTGGGACAGTGAAACTATTCTGTATTATAATTGTGGATGCATGTCATAAATTTTTCCAAACCCTTTGAATGAGCAGTACCAAGAGTGGATCCTTATGTCAGCTACTGCCTTTGGGTGATTATAATGGGTAAATATAAGCTAATCAATTGTGTCAATTAAAAATATAGTCACAACCTGAAAGTAGAAAGTTATTTTATTTGGTGAGAATGTTAAGGACTCCAAGCCAGGGAGACAGCATCTCAGTAGCCCTGAAAATACTACTCTGAGGAGGCAGCAGAGGGAGACAGGCCATATACAAATCTGCAACAAAGGGAGCAGGCAATCTGAACATCACAGATTATTGCTAAGTAGTAAGGAAACCCAGATATCAAGCTGAGGAATTTAGAGTTCTGTGTATGGGAAGATGCAAGCCTCTTGACTTATTGAATTCATTGCTTTCATATGAACCTCAGCTATCTGGGGCCAAATCCTGTTACCTATCACTATAAGGGTTGGCAGGTATGGCAGATGGCTGCTTCTTACATTACCCCCCACCCCGAGGTTCTCAGCAATAGCGATGAGAGAGTGGCATCTGCTGGATTGCAGGCATCAAGTTCCTTTTTGAGAGCCTTCATTCACATTAGGCGGCCAGAAATCGCTGATGGCTGTGACATTTTGTGTCCACTGATTTGTCAGGAAATATTTAATTTCATAACTGTAACAATTGTATCATTCTGTTGGGTAATATTCATAATGGAGGAGGTTATGACTGTTGGGGAGGGGCAAGGGTACATGGGAAATCTCTGTACCTTCTGCTTAATTTTGCTGTGAACCCCAAAAATTCTCTAAAAGAGTATCAATGAAAAAACGGAATGAAGCTGGCATAATGGGCAGTAAATGAAGACTAGAGTGTCATTACATGACACCGAAGAGACAGGGGTTGATCAGATTATTCAGGCATCTTAGTTCACCTTAATAATGTTCATCTTTATCTTTAACACAATGTGAAACCATTGAGATATTTTAAACAAAGAGGAAAGTCAAATGCACTGAGTCCCATCTTGATAAGACCAGTCATACCACAGTATGGAGAACCAATGACAAGTAGACAGAGTGGATGTGGGGGGAATATTTTGGAGACTGCTTTTCCTAGTACAGGAAAGAGAAGACAGTATCTTGGACTAATGTTAAGGCAGTGAAAATATGAGAATAGATGAGATCTAGAAATTTAAAAAGTTAAAAAAATATAATAAGTTAAATGTAAAGTATAAAGGAAACAGTGATACCGTCTGTGACTATACTTTCTGATCCATAGAACTAAATGTATGTTTCCATTTATTGAGACAGGAGACTATGAAAAGACTTTGAGGAAATCAGTCAGTCAGTTCAGTCACTCAGTTGTGTCTGACTCTTTGTGAGCATATGGGACTGCAGCATGCCAGGCACCCCTGTCCATCAACTCCTGGAGCTTGCTCATACTCATGTCCATCGAGTTGCTGATGCCATCCAACAATGTTCTCCTCTGTTGTCCCCTTCTGCTCCTGCCTTCCATCTTTCCCAACATCAGGGTCTTTTCCAATGAGTCAGTTCTTCACATAGGTGGCCAAAGTATTAGAGTTTCAGCTTCAGCATCAGTCCTTCCAATGAATATTCAGGACTGATTTCCTTTAAGAAGGACTAGTATGACCTCCTCACAGTCCAAGGGACTCTCAAGTGTCTTCTCCGACACCAGAGTTCAAAAGCATCAATTCTTCGGCGCTCAGCTTTCTTTAGTCCAACTCTCACATCCATACATGACTACTGGAAAAACCATAGCCTGGACTAGACAGACCTTTTTCGGCAAAGTTAACATCTCTCCTCTTTAATATGCTATCTAGGTTGGTCATAGCTTTTCTTCCAAGGAACAAGAGTCTTTTAATTTGATGGCTATAGTCACTAACTGCAGCGATTTTCAAGCCCCCCAAAATAAAGTCTCACTGTTTCCATTGTTTCCCCATCTATTTGCCATGAAGTGATGGGACTGGATGCCATGATCTTTGTTTTCTGAAGGTTGAGTTTTAAACCAACTTTTCCACTCTCCTCATTCACTTTCATCAAGAGACTCTTTAGTTCTTTGCTTTCTGCCATAAGGGTGGTGTCATCTGAGTATCTGAGGTTATTGATATTTCTCCCAGCAATCTTGATTCCAGCTTGTGCTTCATAAAGCCCCGTATTTTGCATAATATTGTACTCTGCAATACGTTAAATAAGTAGGTGACAATATACAGCCGTAATGTACTCCTCTCCCAAATTGGAACTGGTCTGTTGGTCCATGTATAGTTCTAACTGTTGCTTCTTGACCTGCATACAGATTTCTCAGGAGGCAGGTCAGTTGGTCTGGTATTCCCATCTCTTTAAGAATTTTCCATGGTTTGCTGTGATCAACACAGGCAAAGGCTTTGGCTTAGTCGATAAAGCAGAAGTAGATCTTTTGTTGGAACTCTCTTGCCTTTCGATGATCCAAGGGATGTTGGCAATTTTATCTATGGTTCCTCTGCCTTTGCTAAATCCATTTTGAACATCTGGATGTTCACGGTTCACTTACTGTTGAAGCCTGGCTTGGAGAATTTTGAGTATTACTTTGCTAGTATGTGAGATGAGTACAACTGTGCAGTAGTTTGAACATAATAGAGGGAATAGTGTGAGTTAAAACTGGACTTGATGGTTTTGAGGATCATTTTTGTTAGCTATGTGAATGTGGACCTGAATATATATCTAAAGTCAGATAACAAGGGTGGGGAGATTAGCAATATCTATTGAGAAAATAATGTAGTATGGAGAAGAAAGTAGAAGAGTTCCAAATTTGTTTGTATGCCAATAGCCATGTAAAAGAAGACGGTCTTTTAAATATGAATGAAAATGATCTTTCAGACAGATAAGAGGAAATCAGAAAGTAAATCCAGAGAAGTAGAGAACATACAAAGCATAGGTAACAGTGTTAAAACCTCTTAAAAATTAAGATAAAGACCATAAAACATTACTTAGATTTAATAACATAAAAGATCACTAGTGACCCTAGTAAGAGTTGTGTCAGCTAAATTATGGAAGTAGAAGCCAAACTGAAGTAGGAAATAAAGATTCAATACATATGGTCAACTTCTAAAAAAATGAATGGGGATGAGAGAGTAAGACCTACTTCATAAATAAAGGAGGATATAAATGCTGAAGAAGTGTTGGTTTGTCTATATGTGTGTGTGTTCAGATAAGAAAGATGACGTATATTTGAGTGCCAATAAGAGATTTCAGGTAAACATATAGGAGACAAGTGTTGTAAAAGTGATATAGGTGCTAAAAACATTTTCATTCTTCCCTTTTAGGTTTTTTTGCTGGTCTGGTAATTAAATTGATGTAAGACAGATTAACAGGAGAAAAATAAATTTAATTTTGTATGCATGGGAGCCCCAAGATGTTAGATCCAACATTGTAAGTCAGACAATTGAGGCTTATATGCCATCCTGAACCAAGAAGGTTAGGAGCCTGAGGCTTCAGAGAAGGGAAAGTTATTGACAGGACAATAAGAATAGCAGATGTTTTTCCTGCAATACAGATAGATCATTCAGATAAAAACTTTATTTCTGGTAATAGTGCTATTTCTCAGCCAAGCTCGCTATCTAAATTCTTCTAGGTAGTTGAAACAGAAGTAGAAATTTTTCTTGAATCTCTGGGTCTTGATTGCTTTCAGCTCACAACAATCCACATGTCAAAATAACATATTTTGTATTCACATATTGGGCTCCTCCCCAGTGGCAATATATGTAACCCCAAAATAAGTTCATATGTTCTCTAAGCGTAGCATGTTTGTACATTTTGACTCCTTTTATACTTACACCTATTTTGTATAACAGGGGAAATAAGGTAATATATCTATTTAGTCACATGAAAAAAAGGAGGTTCAAGCTGTTAGACAATGTGTCAGTGGCAAAACCTCTAGGTCTCTAGATATTTTGTTCAACAGTTTTTTTTTTTTTTTTTAATGGTCTAAGGTAATGTTGGAACAGAGAACTCAATAAAATATTGTCATAGAAGGGATAGAGACTTTGACTTGAAACAGATTTTCTTTCTTGCTTTAAAAGGGAGAAACAAGAAAATTTAGAAAACACAGTAAGTAAATTAAAAGCCCTTATTATATCAGCCTACTATGAGATCTTTTGAGAAATGTTTCCTATGAAGTAATTTTGAAGCTCTGGGAGTAACACCTACTCTTTTCTTAGAGTTTATGTTCCTGAAAACCTCTCTCATATAGTGAGGTCAACCACTCCAGATCTATTACTTTCTATACTTAGTGTACAACATGCAAATTATCAAGTAAAGTTTGCCATTATTAGCCATAGCCAACTATTTCCTATATAATATTTACATATTCTATTATTTAATGATCTAATTAATAATATATTGAACCCTAACATTTGCAAGATTCACAAGACCATTTCAACTTTTCTAGGGCCTCACAATGCCATTTTATTAATAATTCAAAATGGCATGCTAAATAATGAAAGCTTCTGCCAAAATGTCTGTCATGTCCACCAACTCAAACCCTTCCTGAGACCTGGTCTTGTTTGTTGTACATAAATGTTATTGGCAGGACTCCATGAGAAAATATGTTCCTGCCAATCAAACCCCAGGAGGTGGGGGAAACCTGATGATGGATCCACACTGAAGATTCAATTCTGAAAAACATAAAACTCCATGATAAATTTTTTCTAAAACATAATGTGGTGTCTCAATGTTGATGTGTAAATGAAAATAAATTAACTAAGCAGTCACAAGTGCTTAAAAATGGGTAGAAATATTATCTGAGGAGAAAAAGAGTAAATGTGTATCACTTACCATGATGAGAAGCATCAGTGGCTGACTAATTAGGAGAGGAGAATAAAGATCGGGAAAGAAGTGTATTTTCTAGAATGGTATTCTAGAAAGAAGTATATTTTCTATAGCTTCCTTAAAGCTCTGGTTTTCAACTCTGTCTATAGATCATTATCACCTGGGGAATATTTTTAAAATTTCAGTATCCTACTGCCATCAGCAGAGATTCTGATTTAATGCATCTGAATGGTCTGAGCATCAGAATTTTTTTCTTTTCTTTTTCCTTTATTTCATCTCATATGATTCAAATGTGACTGAAACTACTATCTTAGAGTCAACTTCCTAACTTAATACAACTTAATGTGGATTATGAAGGGGTAAAAAAGACAGGAAGGTTTTTGGCTTCCTGAACATGACCTGAGTCAAGCAGTTGACCTGGATATGTGCATATGTGCTAAGTCACTCAGCTGTGTCTGACTCTTTGCGACCCTATGGACTGGATTCTTTATCACTGAGCTATTAGGGAAGCCCTTGACCTGGATATATATCTATATAAATGAGGGCAAGTTAAAACTGCTAATTGAGAAAAAGGAGTAAGGAGACTGACTGATGAAAGGTAGTTTCTTTTATTGATTTAATTAAAAATCTTTACCTCATGAAGTTACAGCAGATTGTGTAGTCTTGGATTTTTGACGATTGTTTCTTGCAGGCAAGCTTCACTTTCACATGTTTCTAGGACTCGTAGATGCAATCCTTGAGGCCAGGATTTTTATGAATACAAGCACTGTAATTTTCATTTTCCATTCTATGATGAATAAACTTCAGGTCCTTAACAGTAATCTCACAACTTCTATCCAAATTTCAAGTTTAGATGGTAAATAATATTTCTCTAATCCCTTGAGGAATCAAGCACTAAGCCATCCCCTGTCAAGGACTGCCCTGAATGGGGACATGCATTCTCTAGTCTATCAACCGCTGATTTCTAATAAGGACATGCACATTCTTTTAGATTTTTAACATGGTTCTCTATACTCCCCAGGATTAATCTAACATCAAATCCCATTATATCCTCCTGGGAAATATCTCCTAGATTCTTTAGTTGCTTCCTGTTACCAAAACTATGTTCAGAACATCCTTACCTCATTTTTGGACACACTATATTCATCTTGCATAGGATAGGATCAACATTTTAAAATGCAAGTTTTAGCATACTCCCCTTTTCAAAGAAAAGATCATTTTTCTATTGCATTGATAAAACAATTGCATGCATGCATGCTAAGTTCAGTCCTATTCAACTCTTTGTGGCCAGGCTCCTCTGTCAATGGGATTCCTCAGGCAAGAATGCTGGAGGGGGTTGCCATGCCATTCCTCGGGAGATTTTCCCAACCCAGGGATCAGACTTGCCACTCTATGTCTCCTGCATTGGCAGGCAGATTCTTTACCACTAGCACCACCTGGGGAGCCCAAAAAAACAGTCAATTCCCAGTAACTTTTGTTAACTACATAGAGAAAGTTTAAAAGTATCTCAACTTCTATTCATGTTTACTCACTTCCCTTGAAAATTGCCCAAAGGAAAATGAGTTCATTTAGTTATTTGAAGCCTGTTCTATATTTTATGTCCTAGTCTGTAATATTATAATGTGAATAGAAAGGACAGGGTATTGGAGTGAAATATATCTGGGCTCAAATGTTTGCTTTATGTCTTACCATGTGACCATGAGAAAGTTTCTAAGTCTCTTAACGTTCAGCTTGTTCTGGGGGCTAATAAAGTCAATTTGTTAAGCTGTGGTAAAAGTTCTGTGGGAAAAAATTCTCTATATGACTGCTATACCACAATGCCTTGGACATGGCAAGTCCTTGGTAAATGGAAGGTCTTTTTGTTTCCTTTTTGTTTGTTGTTGCTTGTTAACAGGCTTTTAATAAAACATTCTTTCTTTACCACAAAAAAAAAAAAAAAAATCTTTATTTGGAAGAAGAAGGCAGTCCTTTTCCAAAGGGGTTAATTTCCTTTTGTAAGATTTAAGAATTGATGGCTGAGGTGTTAACTTCTTTTTGTTTGCAGTGTAAGTTTAAACCAAAGAAAACATCAAAACCTAGACTTGCTTTGTTTAGTATGTGTCATAAGGTAGAGATTCAAAGGATCTTTGCCTTTTAGCTTCCAAGTAAAAGGGGTTTATTTATGGTGTTTGCAAAGGTGAAAACAAAATTCGCTAATTAGAAATTGAAAAACTTAGTCAATCAACAAGCCTTTGTTGTTAAGTTTTGATCACTACAAAAGGAGGAGTTTTGCATTTGCTTATACACACACACAAATGGCAATTTGTTAAAATTGCAAAAGAGCAGCAAAGGCTGTCTGTTGTTCTACTTTTTCTGAATATACTCCGAGTAGAAGGAGGAGGCTGTTTACCAGCACACTAGTAATAGTATTTTTTCATACAGAAGGTGAACTTGAAAGGAAAAGTTATTTAGGCTTAAAAATTATTCATGTTCCTCCTCCTAGTCAAGCACTGCTTGGAAAACATTCTTTGGCTCTCAATTGTGGAGAACCTGTACTGGCAAAAGAACAAATTTATAACTGAGAAGGAACTATTATTACCATTGTGACCCCTCTCTTTTTTCTTTGGGCCATTTTCTGTATATAAGAAACCAGGGAAAGCTAAATGGCTGACAGGCAAGTTGAGGGGAGACCGTGGGACAAGGAGCAGAATGTGGACATAAGTGTCTACTATGAGTGAATGAGCATGGAAACATTTGAGTTGATCACTTTATTTCACCTTAATGTTGGAAAGTCCTTGCTTTTGTCATAAAATTTTGTTTTGGTTAAGTGATGACTTGAAATGACTGAAACAGAAAGGTGAGTGGAGAGCATACCCTCCCTCCAGCTGTGTGCAGAAGAAAGGGTCCTGCCGTGATGCCCTAGAACACTGAAGGAGGAAGGACCTGTAGCATAAGGATGAAGCTTCTTTCCAGTTTGCACATTGAAATTCTTCTAACTCAGATGTGATTTAAAAGAAGAATAACAACAATATCAAAACATTACAGAAGATTTGTCTTTTCCCCCTTGAAATTCTTATTCTTTAAGCCCAGATTAAGTTCTAAATTCTCTAAAACTTTCCATCCCCACTTGCAGACATAGGATTTCCTCCCTTTTCTGCTTTACAATCTTACTTTGTGGAGAGAGGCTCTGGTGGTGGCATTACCCAAGGCAAACTTTCGACAAGGCAATGTGAAAATACATCTTAAAAAAACTTAAGCAATATAAAACTGAAAAACAATATACCAGGAATATGTATTAAGAAAATAAATGAAATATATCCAAAGGTGTTGCACAAGGATATTCACTGAAATATTAATTGTTAATTAAGAGAAAAAGAAAAAAAAATCCTAATATCCTGACACATGAGATTGGTTAAATTGGTTTTGGAAAGTAAAAAAATGTATACTATTCAATAGTTCATGTGATAACATATATTTATATTCATTTATACAGAAAATTTTAAGTATGCATGTTAATTACATTTATAAAATAGTACATTAATTATTTAATAAAACAATATATGTTGGAACCCCATTTTGCCATATATGTGTATAAAACTGTGAAGATAAGTACATCAAATTTACTAACAGTGCCTGTAATTTCATGAATGCAGTTTGAATAAGCTCAGTTCCTTTTGGCCCTAAAATTTTATATTATTCCATGTTGATTATGTTCTATTCAGATAATGAAAGAAAAAAAGCATTTTTATAGTTAGGTGCTCTTTGTAAATTGCATTTTTGATCTCTGTAGCTATATATTCCATAATTGTGAGGATTTTATATCTTCATAAATGCCCTCTTCATTCCTACAGTCTTAGTGATAGTTTGACATATTCACAGAGTCATTTGAAGGTGATTTGGGGTTGTTTCTAGAAAGAATATTGATTCCCCATTCATCCCCTGAACTCTTATCTGAAATACCAGTAAGTCTAGGATCACTGAAGAATTTTTCAAACTGCACAGGGGAAAAATCAGTAAGGTTCTCAAACCCGAGATTTTAATTCTACTGCTCTGGTCCTGAGAACAAACTTTGGGTATTCTGGACAGTCTCCTTCAGTGTCCTGCATTTTTTCTGTAATGTATTCTAAAGACCCCTCTCCTTGTCATTAATCTCTTAAATCAAGCATATACATGCCACTCAGGAATCAGAGCTACTAGATAGTTTGTATGCATTTTACAGTGGGGAGGGCACTGGTGAGAAGTCCTGGTAGGAGGAACCTGCTAATGAAGCATGGCTTTAACCCCTGATGAGGGGCTCTGCAGACCACATCCAGCAGACCATGATCTGCCTAGAGAGGAGCGTCAGCAGCTCCTTGAATAGCTCAGCAGCAAACTTGCTCAAAATAGGTCTTCAGTGCTCACTTAGTAGCAATACTGTATTAACCAAATTGTGGTGTTGGAGAAGACTCTTGAGAGTCCCTTCAACTGCAAGGAGATCCAACCAGTCCATCCTAAAGGACATCAGTCCTGAACGTTCATTGGATGAACTGATGCTGAAGCTGAAACTCCAATACTTTGGCCACCTGAGGTAAAAAAATGACTCACTAGAAAAGACCCTGATGCTGGGAAAGATTGAAGGTTGGAGGAGAAGGGGATGATAGAGGATGAGATGGTTGGATAGCATCACTGTCTCGATGGACATGAGTTTTAGAAAGCTCTGGGAGTTGGTGATGGACAGGGAAGCCTGGCATGCTGCAGTCCATGGGGTTGCAAAGAGTCGGACATGACTGAGTGACTGAACTGACTGAACATACAAATGTATGTACCTGTCCTCCATGTGACATTATGCTACCGCACGAGTGGGTCTGAAGGCACATCATACCTTTCAGTAACTTTGTGTATTTTCTTTTTTCCCTATAGACTCATATCAGCCATCCCAACACTTGTACAATTTCCTAACTGATCTGGAGGCTGGCAGTAAAATTAAATTCTCAGAAGATGGCTTCATAAACAAATTTTCACTGAACGTCTATTTGAGGTCATGTATTTTTCCAGAAGGTGAGGGGGAAGAAGAACAGAGTTTTAACTCCATGAGTCTATAGAAAACGTAAGAAAATAACTTAATATTAATAAAAGTAAAACTTATACAATAACTTCTGGAAATCTTATGTTGAGGATAAGGGCTGCCAAATTTAGCAGATAAAAATATAGGATACCCAGTTAAATTTGAATTCCAGATAGATAATAAATAATATTTTAGTATAACAAGATTCCAAGTATAGCATAAAATGTACTTAAAATTATTTGCTGTTAATCTGGAAGTTAAAGTTAATTGCCTACTCAGTATTTTATCTGATAACACTATCAAGGAATGATTTTCAAACCATCACTGAATACAAATTAGATGTAAAGTGAGTATGGAACAGTGATTGATATATTTAGTTAATAAAGAAATTAATTTAACCCAACAAAACAGTTAAGAAAATTGGCAAATAAGGTGGATATAAGACTCACCCCATGTTAAAATCTTGGCATGGAATTTCTACTTGACATGGCAATTGTAAGTCATCTATAAAGGGAGTTGAGGATATCCATACGGGAGTATGTACTGCCCAGTTTCAGGTTCTAAATTTGAGTCCCCAACTTCTAGGTAACCTTGTGTGTTTGTGCCTAATTCCCAGTCGTGTCGACTCTTTGAGAACCCAGGGACCTGGAGCCTGCCATGCTCCTCTGTCCATGGAATTTTCCAGGCAGAAATACTGGAGTGGGTTGCCATTGCCTACTCCAGGGGATCTTCCCAACCAAGGATCGAACCCTCGTCTCCTGCACTGTCAGGCGAATTCTTTACCATGGTGCCACCTGGGAAGTCCGGGTAACTTGTGGCTGGCCCAGTTATCATCCTGCAGCTTCAGATTGTCTAATTTAGTAAAACTGACTTCTTTTCAGTGAACAAATGACTTCACACACACACACAAAAGGATGTAAATATAAGCTATGATATACTAATCAAAATCCAAAGCATTAATATTTTTGGATAATCCATCAGTATTATTATTTTAATGTTGTTCTTAAAATCAGTTTCAGGCTTTTGATTGTAATTTGGAGAGTGTAAGAATTTGAAGCATTGGTTAATAGCATTTAACAATGTAAGAGAAAATGATCTACTACCTTTATCAGTTTGAGTTATCCGATTCATAAAAGTTGCTTAAGACCCAGGGTGAACTTGTTTGTTAGATTGTTATGGCTGTCCTGTTAGTCACTTAAAATGCTTTTTAAAAAAATCAAATGTATTAATCTAAAATGCTGTGTTAGTATGTTCAAGAGAGTACAGATACATTTATAAATGAGACTAGTTTTTAAGGAATTTTAATCAGTTAAACTTGAGAAACCAAGCATTTATCAGAGAAGTGAAAAATATAGCCTTTTTTATATAAAACTGACTACATCTGTAAATGGAAAATATTAATAAGCTAAAGCTTAGGTGATTTCAGTTTTAATTTAAATATACTAAGTGTAATTTAAACCTAAGCAATTTTAATAGGCCTTTCTATGTTCATACTAGAGCATCCCAGGTGGTGCTAGTGGTAAAGAACCCACCTGCCACTGCAGGAGACCCAGGAGACCTGGGTTTGATCCCTGGGTTGAGAATATCCCCTGGAGGGCATGCAACCCACTCCAGTATTCTTGCCTGGAGAACCCCGTGGGTAGAGGAGCCTGGTGGGCTGCAGTCCATAGGGTTGCAGAGAGTTGGACATGACTGAAGTGACTTAGCACGCACATGCAACATAGTCCTTTTAAAAAAAGGAAATCATGATCCAGTGAAGAAGGTTGGAAAGATAATATCAGTGTCTTTCATTATGTCCATTTAACCATTTAATTAGTGCAAAAGTATTTTTTTTTTAATTAATGGATAGAACCACATATTTTCCCATGACTATTTATAGAGGATCCCTTGGTTCTTTACTGGGGTTACTTTGTTTAGATACTTACCTTAAGCCTATGAGGCATTTAAAAGATCATGAGGGTTTTTAATAGATGATATAAACCCTTTTGACTATTTCTCCTCTACTATTTACAATTTGGAAAGTATTTGGAGATGTCATGTTCTCTGCATGGTATCATTTCAGCAGGTTTCCCTCTATTTAGGTAAAAACAAAACATCCACTCACAAAGCCTTCCTCTCTAATCTGCTTTTTATTTTTATTTTTTTAACCAAAGCACACATGAGGAATGAAGTGGAAAGAAGCTACTCCCACACAAAGTGGTCCAGAGCAGAAGAAAACATGTATTTCATAATAAGATTCTGAAAATAAAAATTTCACATTGTTGCCTAAGATTTTAAGTAAACACTGTGTAGGAGCAGATAGCAGTGGAAAGAGCCTGGCTAGTTTGTGATCCAACATCTCAGTCCTGACTGTTTAGAAATGTGTTTTCTCTCAGTGTCAAATTGGCAAAAACAACCTCATTTCAGCAACCCCCACCACCCCACCCTCCACTGGAACATAGATGAGACTTCCACTTTTCACACTGTGTTATCTAAGAGCCTGGAAGACCTGTCTACTGATAACAACTAGGTATTGGAATAGATATTGCACACCTGGAATACACGAATACCCTTATGTGAGTTAGAACATTAGGTATTTCTCAGACGCTGGAGGAGGAAAGCAGAGTCATAAGAGGAGGGGAAAGTGAGTCAGAGGAGAAACAGAGTAGAAACTGATTTTGTAGAGGGTACTTTGGCATTTGCCAAACCTGGGAAACTTGAACTTGGGTTTTTTTATTTCCTTTTGCATAGCAGAAAAAAGTCAAAACCAAAGACTACCTAAGTAAGTACATAAGTAGAAGAGACCTAAAGGGAGAACTATAGTGAAACCCACGGTTTCTTCCAAATGAGGAAATCCCTGCCTTGGTGCTTAGTGGAAGGAAGAAAGCCGTGTCTCCTGAACAGCTGTAACTATAATCTGACATTCAAAAATTATGCAGCATTTTTTCATATTACCTTGGTGGCCTGAGGGGTCTCAAGCAGAGACTTTGACATAGGTTTGACAATTTGTGGACATAAAAGCCTCCTGACAGCCTAATGGATGTCTGCAGGTAAAACGGTATGTCAAGTGGGACAAGTCAAAATGACAAAGAAGACATTATTGTCACAACCAAATCAGGTGGCAAAGGAATCTCAACAGTCCCTTTCAAGCTCCTCAAACCCGAAAATAGGTATTTTGGATCAGTCTCCTATGTGAGACAATGAAATGAATTATTATAGTTTGAGGTGATCTCTGCCTACTGATGCTGGGAGGGGTTGGGGGCAGGAGGAGAAGGGGATGACAGAAGATGAGATGGCTGGATGGCATCACCAACTCGATGGGCATGAGTTTGAGTAAACTCCGGGAGTTGGTGATGGACAGGGAGGACTGGAGTGCTGCGATTCATGGGGTTGCAAAGAGTCAGACATGACTGAGCGACTGAACTGAAGTGCCTACTGGTCTCCAGAGCAGAAGTTTACATGCCTGCCTTCAATGCAAACCTCAGGTAATTTCCACAAAGTTTCAAAAACCACAAAAGTATGGCAAAAGTTACAAAACACAAAGAACAAGACACTATAAATGAGAGAAACCATAAACAGCAGTATCAGATGCATGGAGACCATACATATTAGAACTATTAGATAAAGACGGGGATTAAAAATATAAGTAAACAGCAGAAAATCGTAAAAATTCACCTAACTGATGAAAAGTAGATCTAAATAGAACTTGTAGAAGTAAAAAATGCAACAATATACATTTAAAGATCAATAGATTTGACATTAACAAAATTAGCTAAATATTCAATAAATCAGAATATAAATTTGAATTATTTCCTAGAATGCAGCCCAGAAAGATAGAGATGGGGCATACAAGAGATAAATGAAAAGATATAAAGTATAAAACAAATAATTTAAAGTATGTCTACACAAAGTTACAGAAAGATAAGACAGAATTTGAGTGGAAATAGTATTTGATGTGATGAATTTTTCAAAACTGCTAAAAGCCAAACCATTAAATATCACGGTAATCCAAGCCTATGCCCCAACCAGTAACACTGAAGAAGGTGAAGTTGAATGGTTCTATGAAGACCTACAAGACCTTTTAGATCTAACCCCCCAAAAAAGATGTCCTTTTCATTATAGGGGACTGGAATGCAAAAGTAAGAAGTCAGGAAATACCTGGAGTAACAGGCAAATTTGGCTTTGGAGTACAGAATGAAGCAGGGAAAAGGCTAATAGAGATTTGCCAAGAGAACGTTCTGGTCATAGCAAACACCCTCTTCCAACAATACAAGAGAAGACTCTACACATGGACATAACCAGATGGTCAACCTGAAATCAAATTGATTATACTCTTTTCAAACAAAGATGGAGAAGCTCTATACAGTCAGTGAAAAACAAGAATGGGAGCTGACTGTGGCTCGGATCATGAACTCCTTATTGTCAAATTCAGACTTAAATTGAAGAAAGTAGGGAAAACCACTAGACCATTCAGGTATGACCTAAATCAAATCCCTTATGACTATACAGTGGAAGTGAGAAATAGATTTGAGGGACTAGATCTGATAGACAGAGAGCCTGATGAACTATGGACGGAGGTTTGTGACATTGTACAGGGGACAGGGAGCAAGACCATCCCCATGGAAAAGAAATGCAAAAAGGCAAGATGGTTGTCTGAGGAGGCCTTACAAATAGCTGTGAAAAGAAGAGAAGTGAAAAGCAAAGGAGAAAAGGAAAGATGTTCCCATTTGAATGCAGAGTTCCAAAGAATAGCAAGGAGAGATAAGAAAGCCTTCCTCAGCGATCAATGCAAAGAAATAGAGGAAAACAATAGAATGGGAAAGACTAGAGATCTCTTCAAGAAAATTAGAGATACCAAGGGAACATTTCATGCAAAGATGGGTTCAATAAAGGACAGAAATGGTATGGACCTAACAGAAGCAGAAGATATTAAGAAGAGTTGGCAAGAATACACAGAAGAACTGTGTACACAAAAGATCTTCATGACCCAGATAATTACGATGGTGTGATCACACACCTAGAGCCAGATATCCTGGAATGCAAAGTCAAGCGGGCCTTAGAAAGCATCACTGTGAACAAAGCTAATGAAGGTGATGGAATTCCAGTTAAGCTATTTCAAATCCTGAAAAATAATGCTGTGAAAGTGCTGCACTCAATAAGCCAGCAAATTTGGAAAACTCAGCAGTAGCCACAGGACTGGAAAAGATCAGTTTTCATTCCAATCCTTAAGAAAGGCAATGCCAAGGAATGCTCAGACTACCACAGTATTGCACTCATCTCACACGCTAGTAAAGTAATGCTCAAAATTCTCCAAGCCAGGCTTCAGCAAAATGTGAACCGTGAACTTCCAGATGTTCAAGCTGGTTTTAGAAAAGGCAGAAGAACCAGAGATCAAATTGCCAACATCTGCTGGATCATCAAAAAAGCAAGAGAGTTCCAGAAAAACATCTATTTCTGCTTTATTGAGTATGCCAATGCCTTTGACTGTGTGGATCACCATAAACTGTTGAAAATTCTGAAAGAGATGGGGCTACCAGGCCACCTGACCTGCCTCTTGAGAAACCTGTATGCAGGTCAGGAAGCAACAGTTAGAACTGGACATGGAACAACAGACTGGTTCCAAATAGGAAAAGAAGTACGTCAAGGCTGTATATTGTCACCCTGCTTATTTAACTTATATGCAGAGTACATCATGAGAAACGCTGGGCTGGAAGAAGCACAAGCTAGAATCAAGATTGCTGGGAGAAATATCAATAACCTCAGATATGCAGATGACACCACCCTTATGGCAGAAAGTGTAGAGGAACTAAAAAGCCTTTGATGAAAGTGAAAGAGGAGAGTGAAAAAGTTGGCTTAAAGCTCAACATTCAGAAAACTAAGATCATGGCATCTAGTCCCATCACTTCATGGGAAGTAGATGGGGAAACAGTGAAAACAGTGTCAGACTTTATTTTGGGGGGCTCCAAAATCACTGCAGATGGTGACTGCAGCCATGAAATTAAAAGACACTTACTCCTTGGAAGGAAACTTATGACCAACCTCGATAGCATATTAAAAAGCTGAGACATTACTTACCAACAAAGGTCTGTCTGGTGAAGGCTATGGTTTTTCCAGTGGTCATGTATGGATGTGAGAGTTGGACTGTGAAGAAAGCTGAGCGCCAAAAAATTGATGCTTTTGAACTGTAGTGTTGAGGAGTCCCTTGGACTGCAAGGAGATCCAACCAGTCCATCCTAAAAGAGATCAGTCCTGGGTGTTCATTGGAAGGACTGATGCTGAAGCTGAAACTCCAATACTTTGGCCACCTCATGCGAAGAGTTGACTCATTGGAAAAGACCCTGATGTTGGGAGGGATTGGGGGCAGGAGGAGAAGGGGACGACAGAGGATGAGATGGCTGGATGGCATCACTGACTCGATAGACATGAGTTTGGATAATTCTGGGAGTTGGTGATGGACAGGGAGGCCTGGCGTGCTGTGATTCATGGGGTCGCAAAGAGTCCGACACGGCTGAGTGACTGAACTCAACTGAGCTGAACTGAAAAGCCATAGATCTACAGACTTAGAAAACTAACGAAAGTCCAAGTAGGGGAAAAAAATAAATAAAAAGAAATCCAGTTTGATATATCATTGTGAGATATATCTCATTCATTGTTCCAAGTAATGTGATAACAACAGCAATATATTATATGGCTTAAAAATAATCAAGTTTATATTTTATAATTAAATATGCATTACAGTTTTTAATGTTATCATTAAAAATAAAGACATAGACTGTGTAACTTCTAATGAAATAGTGGGAAAGAGAATGTAATGAGAGAAATAATCTAGCAGAGATATGCAAAGAGAAGAGAAATAGAAACATGAATAAGAGACGATACACATATCACTGCCCTGAAAATCAGATGTCAAAAATGGGATTAGATGTGCAAGAGAATATTTTGGGGAAAAGTGTGAAAAATGAAAGAGAGGGAGCAAGAAAAGGTATAAAATTTTCATAAAGCCTATCTGACTCTATTGAAGGAGAGGAAAAAAGAAAGAAAATTGAGTAGAAAGAGACTCAGACTGAAGAGCAGGTATAAAAAGATTTGGCCAACGAGGAGTTGCCTATCAGTAAAACCTTGTGTTTCACAGAAATTGGCCAACAGGCAGTGTACCCCAGCTATACTGGTATTGGCTGGGAGCAGCCCTCTAGAAGTGTGACTTCCCCTTAAACTTGAAGATAGATCCACCAACTTACAATGCATGTTTCAATATATCAGAAGTATATAATAGTTACATGCTTTGATGCATTAAACAATATTGCAAAAATACATAAAATTTGGTAGATCTTAATAAAAGTTGATGACACCACTGCCATAATAAAGTATTATTACTAAATTCTCCCTGTAATTGATAAATGAAGAAAAATAAATCAGTAAAGGCTATAGAAGACTTAAATAAAACAAAACAGAATAAACTATAAAATCAGAATGTATAGAAGTGAACTCACTTTTCACAGGAACTTGTAGAAGATAGGAAAACTAATAATAGAGTACTAGAAAATATGTTGAACTGAATGACAATGGAAATCATACATGTTGAATTTGTAGAATTCATCAAAATTGATTTAAAAATGAAAACATTGAGCCCATCTTTAATATTTTTTAGAAAAAAATAAAAGGATGGAAATAATAAGATAAACATACAAGTAAGGAAATTAGAGGAAAGGAGAGGAAAAGTCTAAAGTTTTAGAAGGAAAGAAGTATTGAACATCATATATTAGTAGAGTAAGAAGTAGAAGATCAACAAAATCAAAGTATAGGACCTTTGAAAAGGTCAATAAAGTTGACAAACTTTCAAGACTGATTTCTAGGAAGAAGTGGAACAAATAACAGATAATCAGGCAAATAGAAAGGGACAAATTGCACTACAAATATAAAAGTGATGTTATGATAAGATTATATTAAATGTAAAATGTTAAAAATGGAAAATTTTGATAAAATTATAATTACTCATTATGATGAAAAAGACTGGAATAGCTTAAAGGAATTAAAAGTGAAAGTCGCTCAATCATGTCAGACTCGTTGCAACCCCATGGACTATACAGCCCATGGAATTCTCCAGGCGAGAATAATGGAGTGGGTAGCCATTCCCTTCTCCAGGACATCTTCCTAACCCAGGGATAGGACCCAGGTCTCCCACATTGCAGGCGAATTCTTTACCAGCTGAGCCACCAGAAAAGACTTAAAGAATTTGAGGCAGTAGTCAAATACCTTCCGTGAAGTAAATTCCTGAGCAGAAAACCTGCAAATAAACCTAAATGATGTGTAAAATCTTTGTATAAGAAATTATGAAATGTTATTGAAAAACATTTTTAAAAATTAAAATAAGTGAAGAAATATAGTTTATTTATAGATAGGATGACTCAATATATCAAATTCCTGCATAAATAAAAAATGCAAAAGGTCATTTCAGAGAAAAGGAATTCTAATTGGCCAATAAACATAAGAAACATTATCTCATTACTAAATTATAGTTAACTGTAAAGTTAAAACAGTACAAAGGATAATTTCACACCTCATGTATTGACAAAACTTGAAAGCTAATGGCAAGAATGAGGAGTAACAGAAATATTTTTTGCACTGTAAATTGGTACCCTGAATTAACAAATTAAGTATTATGGTATATTTAGGCCACCTGATATGAAGAGCTGACAGATTGAAAAAGACCCTGATGCTGGGAAAGATTGAAGGCAAAAGAAGGGGGCCACAGAGGATGAGATGGTTAGATATCATCACCAACTCAATGGACATGAATTTGAGCAAACTCTGGGAGATGGTGGAGGACAGAGGAGCGTGATGTGCTGCAGTCCATTGGCTTGCAAAGAGTCAAACATGACTTAGTGACTGAACAACAGCAACAAATTCTATGGTTAAGTTTAAGGTATGGATAATTTAACCTTACAATATGGAGTCAACACATTTACAATAAAACTCTTCCATGAATACTAAAATTATATGCAATAAAGCTGAAAAAAGTACTGAAAACACCTTGAAAACCAAAATTTCTAGCATTAGTTGTTGTGAAAAAACTGTGGTATATTCATACATTAGACTTTTTTACAGCAGTAAAATGCATAAAATATAGTTGCAGATAAACAAATGCATAAGTTTTGACATTATTCTGAGGAACTGAGCGAGTTATATACAGTATGTGTTCATTTATACAATATCAAAGAATCTGCAAAATTGGACAAATTCAGACATACAAATTTAATTTTAAACATTTGCGGAAAAACGATGAAGTAATAAACACACAATTCAGGGATTCAGTCCTTTTTGAAAAAAGAGGCAAGTGATGGAATGAAGGAAGATTACACAAATGAATCCAATTTCTTACTTATTTATTATAAATTAGGTAGGTAGTAGATGTTCTTTATACTTTATGTACCAGTCATAAGTACTTGTATCTTTTAGCATTAAATAATAATAATTTAAAGTTGTTTAATTTTGAATGCCATTGTGTGCATCTTTGAAAATTGATGTTTACTAAAGGGTCCAAACCCTTAATATTGAGAGGAGCCTGGAAGGATGAAGGCATTTGCCTTCACTGGGTGAGCATAACAAAACTGACCTCACTAACTTAATGGAGCTCATAAAAATAATTTTACTTGAAAAGTCAATTCTTCAAACACTGTTGCAACAAGAAAAATTAAATTTGTGAGAATGTTGAACAGAGACAGAAGAGTCAAGTAGTGTGACATTGGCGTTGGTCCATGATTATACTTCCGTTATCCACACCTGACCGTTATTACTCTCCTCTTCGGTACTCATAAAGAGGCTGTGCTCTTTATCACATATAATATTAATGCTACTCATAAATTCATGTTAAAAATTAATAACATTAAATGTTTACTATGTTCTAAATTCTTTTCCAAATGTTACGTGATATGTAGTTCATTTCATCCTCATGGCAACCCCATGAAGTATTATCAACAGTTTAGCAAATAGAAAATTAGGACAGCTTTTTTAATCCAGCAGATTTACATTCTGTTTACTAATGCCTTTGATGTTGGAAATGATAATTAGCATTTTTATCCATCTATTAGCTAACTACCACTGGTCAATGCTGTGAGGATAAAAGAGATGATATAGACCTTTCACTCAAGCAAATTAAATCTCTAAGATAATGAGATGAAGTAAACCTACATGGACTAAATAGAAAATAATGCAAATAGAAAATGTCATGCATATTCTCACAGGCTTATTACTTTGCATAGGTATTTTCAGAATTAAAAAAATGAAACAACATGGACTTGAGGGGTCAGAAAGGATTGGTCCTTATGAGTTAAACATTCCTTAAAGTCAAGGAAGATATCTTAGTTGCCATATTGTCCTCTTTGCTTTACAAATGGTAGATGTTTGGTATGTATCTTGGGAACAGATGAACTCATAAAGGAAAAATTCTTGAAAGAATTGGATTTTAGGTGGTGCTTAAAAAGTGCAGGTGTTCTTCCATAGGAGAAGAGATCTAATAAAAGTAATTGAAGGAAAAATATGATGTTGAAATGTTGTATACATTGAGAACAATGTAACATGTGACCTATGTGATCCCATAGTATCCTAGCACTTGTTTGTTTATTAAATGATTACCTGGTCTCACTGTGGCCACACAACTTCTTAAGGGCAGGGGCCACCTTTTTGCTTATTACAGCACTTCCCACAGTACTCTTTATAGGTTAGAATTCAATAAATATTGACTGCCCTTCAAGTTTCAATAAATTGAAACTTGCAATTTATTTATTTTTCTTCATTGCTGCTGTTTTTAAGAAAACAAAAGTTTTTTTTGTTTTCTTAGTTCATAGAAGACCACCACATAAAATCAGGTATCTTCTCATTTGTATTACTCTACTTATATTGTTTTCTAATGAAAACATACAGGAATATCTCAATAAAATCATGAACAATTATGAAATACTAGGAAATTCCTGCATAAAGCCTTGAAGAAGATCATTTATCAAATTAGTAAGTTTTAAAAAGATATTCTTCATATCCTAAGAAGCAGACCGAGGTTCTTTAGAGAAGTGATTGATTTCAGGCTGAGGCAAGGAAAAATATAAAATAATGTTGGAGTACTGGAGTATATCATTGTGCTGAAACACCACCCCACCTGCCTACCAAAAATTTTTTAAAAATGCGAAGATAAACTGGAAGGCACAGAAGCCAATCCAGAAGAGCTCCAAATGGCCATAGCTGGAATCATTTGAGCAAAAAATAATTTTTGACCGTATTGAATCATAACTCAAAGAATAAAATATTCCTAAATAATTGATTAAACAAATGGGTGAAAAGAGGCAACTCTTAAGAGAAGACTTCCAATCAATACACATAGAAGGACTGAGGAAAATAGAAAATGGCCAAGCAGATGTCCTCAGCAGCATTGGCTTACAGGCAAGATCTACCAATAGGTGCTAAAAAATAGAATCAAAGTTTTATGAGAAAATAGGATATTTGCACAGACTCCAGTTACCTCTCTTAAAATATTTACCTTCCCAATTACAAAGAGAGCAATACTAACTACATGGTGAAGGAACCTGGGAAACATCACTGTAGACAAGCAGTCAAGGTTAACATCACCAGTAAGAAAATATATCATCATGATGCAACAGCTGATGTAATGAACAGAAGTGACATCACCCCTCTGGTATTCATCCCAATAAAACATTACTATTCATAGTTAGCAATCTAACTGTGAAAAAACATCACACAGTCCCAGACTGAGGGACATTCTATAAAATTCCAGACTAGAACTTTTTAAATGTGCCAAGGACATGGCAGAATGAGGAACTTTCCCAGTTGAAAGGAGATTAAGGAGAAACAAACCTAAATGCAGTCTGAAATCTTGAATTGGATCCTGAACTCAAGGACATTAGTTAAGAAAAAAAAAAAATGATAAAATTAGAATAAATTTACTAGTTATTTTTTTAAAAGGTAGTTATTGTTTGTTTCTCTTGCTTTGCAATATAATATTTTTCTGTATACTTGAATTTCTATTTCTATTGGATTTACTTCTTATAAATAGAAGGATCTGTCTGTATAGTGATAGTGATTAAGGGCTTTCTATCTTTAATTTCATGTTCTGAATACAAATTTTTCTGGAAAACATTCTTTTCACTGGTTTATTTAAGGGGAATTGGGATAAAGAACTTCATAATTTCCTGGAAATAAGTTTGCTTTTGGCAAGATTTGCAGCCAGCAGTGTGAATCTTCTCAGCAGCCGTTCAAACATTCATGCCTTCTGGGTGCTCAGTCATGTCAAGGCATGGCTATGATTCATTCTACCTAGATATTTTCTATTCCTTTGCTGGCTATACTTAGACTCCGTTTTAAAAAGTATCATGAATGCTCATTTATTTATTTTACAAACCTAAAATCTATATTATTCTGATTTATAATGCAATGGGTTGGTCAGATTTGTAGGTCACTTTGTTTACTTTACCATGTATTTTTCCCAAAACAATTTAAACAAAATCTACAGCACATATGAAAACCACAAGGTAGTCTAAGTATTGCAATGATTATAGACACTCTGTGATCTGTAGGTTTAGAAAATGCCAAAGAAAGAAAATGGGGACAGTCTAAAACAGAGAAATAGAATAGCTCTTTCATACACATACACTGACACACACACAGAAAAGGCTTTATCACTGGTATTAGGGATACTTTTAAAAATTTAACTTTAGTATAACTTTATCATAACTTAATTGATGTAACTTTAACTATAAAGTGAACACACATCCAAGATTTTTCTAATAAGATGTTAAAATCAATTCAAAGGAAAATCTGAACAAACATAAGTGTAAATGTAGGCAGTATACACTATAGGCAATTTCAGCAGCCTACAATGCTGACATGAATCTACAAATGGATGTAAAACTGGTCCGTATTCACCAGACAAATTTAGTTTGCTTTTCTATGGATAAAGAGTTTTCATTTGCATCACTATCAGTTTTCAGTACAGATTAATAAAATAGTTTGGCGACAATGAAATAAGCAGATATCCCAGAAGAGTGTGCTAGATACATACATCAAAATCTTTATAGTCAATTTCAATATCATTCACAATTTTTACTGATATGGCTATATCAGTGAAAGTCTTCCTCTACCCTTCACTGACTAGCCCAATCATTCATTTAATATACATTTATTAAGAATTCACTACATGCAAGGTACTACTCAGGTATTGAGCTTATAAAGTAAGCAACTGAGGAGGGTCTGAGATTTTACCCCACTTGCAAGCTAACAAGTTAACCTGCCAGTGTTTCATGTGTGTATGCTGAGGAACACAAGACCCTGGGTCAGAAACACAGGTGTTTTATTAGTCACAGTAAAAAGCAGTGATAAGAACAATACTCTAGCTCTGGTTCTCAAAGCCACTATCCCCATAGAGCAAGAGGATGAAGGTCAGTGTTTATCTGTGCATGGAGTGGGTCTGTATTATAGGGTAAGGATTTCCAAATTAGGAGACGTTCAGATTTTATAGACTGCTGACACACCTTCCCATCCTCTCCCCCAGAGAAAGAGATTACTCATTAAACAAATTCCCATGGAAGGAGAGAGAGAGAAGGCATCTCTAAAGAGGGAGATTTTATCTTTGGAAAGACAAAATATCTAGTTTCCATGGCTGTCTGTTATATGACCATCCTCACCATGCTATTTGTTTAGATCTGGATCCTGCAGGAATATGATAAAATCATAGAGAATTTTCTCACAGCATAACCTATAGAAAAACAGATCATCAGATTTCTGCATTTCATATTAAATTTACCAAAATTTGAGATACTTATTTGTACTAAGACCATGGAAACAAAGAAGCACTACTCTGTTAGTGAAAGTCTGAGAATGTTCCTCAGAAGGCAAAACAAAACAGAAAAATTTAGACTGAAACAGAAAAAGTGAATAAGAAATACCTAAGTTGGTTCATGTAGAAAGATTTCAAATGGAAGTGGTAAGATGCTCATTGGAAAGGAATTTGGGAAGAGCATGCTCTTTGTTGAAAGAGAAGCAGTTCAGTATTTTTCAGTTATAAGTACAAGGAGACAGAAAATGGTGAGAGATGAGAGTGACAGAGAGGTAGAAGCCTATTGTGAAGAACTTTATATGACATGAAAAAAGTTTTTGATGTTATCTTTTTGGCAATGTTTAAATACTGAAAATGCTGATCAAGGAAAAGAATTGTGTTCTCAGGTAAGAATTTTCTGGCAAAAGTTGGTGAAGAAATCAGGCTAGAAGCAGCAAAACTGGAAATGAATTCATCTTTTGACCCATGATATTGAAATCTATGACATTGACATTATTGATTTGTTTTTATTATCAAGTCAATAAATTGACTTGATATTATTGCTTACCCAGATTATATTTAGGAAAATAACAAACATTCTTATCACTAAGTCTGCTTTCAGTGGGAACACAGTTCTTACTCTCATATTGTAGACTGTGCCAGGATTGAGAATTAGAAACTTATTATTGAAAGATAAATTATATGTAATTATTTAATATTTTAGTATAAATAGATTTGCATAAAAGACTCAAGATTTTTGTACTCTAACACAAATCTGATCTGCACTGTAAGAAAATATATTTGAAAAATCAAATGTGAATTCTCCTATACAACATGAAAAAACATGTTCCTATTTTAAATTTAATTAAAACATCAGATTAAAAGCCTTTCTTTTCAGTACATGTTCTATACTTTTCCCTGGTGGTTCAGACGGTAAAACTATTGCAACAGATATCTAAACCTTGTGGGTAAAGGAAGATTCCCCAGAAAATAACAAGTTGGACTACTTGCTTTATTTTTTTCCTTAACAGATGACAATACTAACCTGAGGTTCATACCAAAACCAGAGTGAAAATCCAGAGAACATTAAACAAAGAAGGGAAGATGTATCTTTCAATTTATTTTTAAATCACTAGACTTTTAAGATAATGTTAATTTGACCAAGGTGTTCATCATTTATTAACTATTGGGTTTTATGTTAGATGCTAATAATCAGGAAATATACATTTAAAAAAAGAAAAACTTTTAAGGGATATTACTGGCCTTTATTGCAACACACACAGGTAAGAACCCAAATAGTAAATGCCTTTATTAATTCAGAGGAGAGACAGATATTTTCCTCTGGTAACAGAGGAGTGGACAGAAAATAAAAAGCCTAATTTGACAAGAGTAGAGAAAGAAATCTGACAGGGAATCAACACGGTGGTATTAAAACTGTGGTAACTCCCCATGACACCTGAAGGACAGTGTGCCTGCTCTTTGAAACTCACAGGACCCAGTCTGTATGGTTCAGTTCCTTAAGTATGAAAGCATATATTAATCCTTACGTGCCATATGAAGAATGATGCTTGAAGCCAGAGTAGTTAGACAGAAGGCAGCTCCTGTAGGAAACCCAACATTTATAACCCTGTTCTTCATTTCAATCCCCACTCCCCAACAATGATTCACCTGAGAAGTTGTTCCAATTCTTTCCAAGTTCTGGTTCCAGTGCTTTTTATGAATCCATCTCTAGGTAAAACAACATGATGTGCCCCCTCTTGACTAATCTACACATCTGAATGTTGAGTGTAGTGACCTAAAATATACACACTAGGTCCAAAACATAGATTCCGATTCTGTTGTTTGTGCTCCTTGCTCAAATGCCAATTGTATATTTCTTTCTCAGATTCTAAATGTTGCTGTTTAATAATAGTAAACTTATTTTGAAAAAGGATCTGATACTACGAACCTAGTCCTAATTTCTATGAACCAATTGTCATGTAACTTTTTGTTGTGATGATAAAAATTGTGAATTGCTGCTAATAATCAGTAAATGATAAATATATTCTGATGTATTACATTCTATCTGCTTATAACAATTTCTATTAATTAAATCTTTTATATTTTACTATTATCCACAGGTCTAGATGGAGTTGAAACATGTGACAACATGTCTGTTGGTGACAATAATTAAATCTTCCCTTCCAGTTGGATGATGTAATTCATGCGAAGAGTGTGTCTGATATGTAAGTGCTTCTCTCTGTTGGGTGAGAAGAGAATCAGTAAGCAATGAGCAAGGCTTACCAAGTCACAATATGTTTAAATCAGTTTCCTACATTACGAAGTAACCAAATAATTCTTAACATTGAAATATTTTTGCTTTTTTAAAAAAAAAAATTTAAATTAATTTTTATTGGCATATAATTGCTTTAATGAGTCAGCCTTTAGGACTTCCTTTCCGTTTAGGTCACCACAGGGCACTAACCAGAGTCCCCTGTGCTACACAGTATATTCTCTTTAGCTGTTTACTTTATACATAGTATCAAAGTGTGTATATGGTAACCCCAATATCCCAATTCCATGCACTCCCTCTTTTTGCCTTTGTATTCGTACATTTTTTTTCTCTTTGTGCCTTTATTTCTGCTATGAAAATAAGATCATCTATACACTTTTTCTAGATTCCACATATATGTGTTAATATATGGTATTTGTTTTTCTCTGTCTTACTTTACTTTGTATGACACTCTCTCGGTCTCTCTACATTGCTACACATGACCCTACTTAGTTCCTTTTTATGGCTCCATTGTATTTGTGGGAATGTGTGCATTCTAAGTCCTTTCAGTCCTAGTCAACTCTGCGACACCATGAACTGTAGCCTGCCAGGCTCCTCTGTCCATGGGATTCTCCAGGGAAGAATATTGGAGTGAGTTGTCATGTCCTCCTCCAGGGGATCTTCCTGACCCAGGGATCGCACTTACATCTTCTACATCTCCTTCAGTGACAGGCAGGTTCTTTACCACTAGCACCACCTGGGAAGCCAGTATGTGTACCTTGTCTTCTTTATTCATTCCTCTACTGATGGCCATTTAGGTTCCATATCCTGGTTGTTGTCAATAGTGCTGTTATGAACATCAGGGTGCATGTATCTTTCTTGAATGATGGTTTTTCCATGGGTATGTGCCCAGGAGTAGGATTGCTGGGTCATATGCTAGTTCTATTTTTAGTTTTTTAAGGAACTGTTAAAAAACTGTTTTCCAAAGTGACTGTTCCATACTGCTTTTCATAATGACTGTATCAATTTACACTCCCACCAACAGTATATGAGGGTTCCCTTTTCTCCACATCCTCTCTAGCATTTATTGTTTATAGATTTTTTTGATGACGGCCATTCTGACTTGTGTGAGGTGATATCTCATTGTAGTTTTGATTTGCATTTATCTAACAATAAGTGAAGGTGAATATCTTTTCATGCGTCTGTTGGCCATCTGTATGACTTAATATGAACACCCCAAGCTTATCATCTAATCACATTCAAAAAGCTAAAATTTCTCAAAAGAACAAGATACTGGGAAACAAATTATTAAAATCAAGAACTCAAGATTGGTCATTATCAAAGTGTGGTCCCTGGACCAAGAGCATTGGCATCATCAGGGAATTTGCTAGAAATGCAAATTATTGGGCCCCATCTCAGACCTACTAAATCAGAAACTCTGGGGATGATATCCAGCAATGTGTTTTAACAAGATTCTCAGGTGATTTTTAGCCAGATTACAGTGTCAAAACCTCTGCTCTGTATAGCAGAGGCCATAAACAAACACTCAAAAAAAATTAAATAGGCAAATCATCATTATAGATAACAACTTGCATATCATTTATTTCTATTTGATAAACCATATTAATGAATATCTCATCTTTTAAAAATTACCAGTTTTAGTTAACAACTAGGAACCTTGCATATTATGATCAGTAAGTTAACCTAAAATATTCATTAGGAATAGAATGCTATATGCAAATTTCAACAGTCTGATTCCATTTTTTATGTTTGCTTGGTGAAGACTTTAAGCTATGCTCCTCTCTCTTCACCTTCTGCCCTCCCTCTGGGCAAGTGGATAAGAAAGCTTAGTGCTCCCTCTGGCAAGAAGTTTAAGCCACACTAGCCCCGTGTCCCAACCCTTCACCCCAAGCCACCATCCTTAACCACCATGAAAAGCCCAAGCCAGTCTCCTTCCTCTGCTCTTTCAAGCCATTTTGGATCTGCTCAATAGCCACACTGTTCTGCCCAGAAAGCTTATTCAGTGAGTATTAAACCTTTTCATACATTCTTATGTGTGGGGGGCATCATCAGCATTGACATCTGAACCTAACTTTGTATGATAGGATTCTATCCCATTTTTACTCAGTGACTAAAACACAAATTTAAACCTTTTTATCCCTTCATTGAAGATGTATTCAGAGATACAACTTGAAAAATCCTGTCAGAAATTATAAGCTCTCTCTGTTGTAACTTTCAGGCAAGATATTATATACATAAAATTAATGCTTTTATTATAGGAGCTTGATAAGATGCTGTGTTTTCCCAGCAATCAAATTGTAAGACCCCCAAGATCATTTTATTAAATAGTTGTGCCACAGGCACTGAGATATGGCTACATTTACACTAAAAAAGAGAAAGTAATTATTCTGATAATCATGACACCAAGAAACAACTGGGAGAAAAGTAGCTTCAGGGACAGTGTTCAGTAGCTAATTGTTCAACTCTCCAGTTTACATTGCTTGTAGACATTGAGTCTAGTTATGGGATAAATCAAAATGAATAAAGCTCAGTTGGGATTTTGATATCAGCAGTGCTTTTTTTTGTTTGTTTTTTTAAGTGTTGGTTCCTGGAAAAAAATACAGTCGAATAATACAAAACCCACAACATGTCAGGAGAAATGCTAGGTACCAAAATAGAAACTACACACAACAAAAATCATCTCAGAGCACCTTATGCTTTGGATGTTTTCAGCACACAATTTTGTTAATTAAAATTGAGTTTAAACTCAGAAACTTCAGTAAAAAAAAAAAAAAAATGTCAAAGCTGATCTGTTTATGAGTTGCTGTTGTTCAGTTGCTAAGACATGTTTGACTCTTTGTGACCCCATGAACTGCCAGGCTCCTCTGTCCATGAGATTTCCTAGGCAAACATACTCAGATTTGCCATATCCTCCTCCAGGGGATCTTCCCAACCCAGGGACTGAACCCGCATCTCCTGCTTCTCCTGCAATGGCAGGCAGATTCTTTACCGATAAGCCACCATGGGAGCACCTCCTTATGAGAATCAGATAATGACTTCAGATGTTAAATGTAATAAGGATAATATATGTTTCCTTGTTGTGGTTCAGTTGCCCGGTTGTGTCTGACTCTCTGTGACCCCATGGACTGCAGCACGCCAGGCCTCCCTGTCCCTCACCATCCTTGGAATTTGCCCAGGTTCGTGTTCATTGAATCAGTGATGCCCTCCAGCCATCTCATCCTCTGACACCCTCTTCTCTTTCAAGGATCACTGCCTTGTCATGGCTTTCATAACTTAGTGAATCTTTGAGTCATTCCGTGCAGGGCCACCCAAGATGGACAGGTCATAGCAGAGAGTTTTGACAAAACGTGATCCACCAGAGGAGGGAATGGCAAATCACCCTAGTATACTTGCCCTGAGAACCTCATGAACTCTATAAAGTGCCAAAAAGATAATTTTTCTTACCTCCATTTTTAAAAGATATTTTCTTTGCAATTACTGATTTTATGTTAAATTTGAGGTAAAGAATTTTCATTTTTTCTGATAAGCTAGCTGCTCAAGTTTTGACTATAAGCACCAAATTCTGATTACTAAATGGGTATTTAGCAATACCCATTTACTAAAAGGATATTTAAGAGCTATATAGCTGTTATCAGGAAAAGAAGCTCAAACTCCTCAGTAAATATATATTTCCATGAAAACCTAGAAGCCATGGTAGTTGCTCGCTGACTTAACTTGAACAGCATAACCATTTTCATGGAAGAAATCTCGACATGAAGTTAAACTTTCATTTATTCTTTGATTAACCCAAATCACTAATGTAATATGGTTTCAGTTCAGTTCAGTTCAGTCGCTCAGTCATGTCTGACTCTTTGCGACCCCATGAATCGCAGCACGCCAGTAATATGGTTTAGTTAGAGATAATTCAACTGAGTGTCTATTAACATGAATTCATTGACAATGAGCTGACAATGGTAAAATTTTATATAAGGCTTAAATAATTATGATCAGAAAAATCATTTAGGCTAGTTAATTTAGGCTGCTTTCTAAATTATCCAAAAACCTAAGGAAGAACCAAAGAATATATTCTTTATGATGCATACATCTATAAAGTCACTAATGAGACAGCTGGGTATCATTGTGAAGAAATATATAATGTAACAGTATTTAATATTTGTTCTAAAATATTCTATCAAAACTGAGGTTGCTAGTAATTACTGAACAAAGATTGAGGAAGTGAAGTTAGAGGGGTCTGAGGTGATAATGGCACTGTGGAAAACAGAGGACATCTAGGAAGTAAGTGTGGTTGAACAAGAATAAGGAAACAGAAGAGGAGCTGCTTCATAGGGCTCAGAGCATTGTTTAGAAAAATACTGGAGTTTTATAAGGAAGGTCTTAGTAGAATTAAATAGACCCTTAATAATTATTTGATGTCTAGATATACAAGGAAGTACATAGCAAACTTAATTCAATAAAAATGAAAGAGAAATAATTTACCTCTCATTTTATTTGATAAGTAAACAAAGTAAGATATTATTTGAGTATTGCTTCCATAGCAGTTGAGACAATTATGGTTAGAGGAGACCAATGGATTACTCTATTTCTTAACTTTTTATTATAATATTTTCTGTACAAATGAGTTCATGAATTATAATTTTATTTAGATGTTTTATTCTGTTTTTTTCTACATTGTTTCTGCTGCAGTGATTTCTCTTGTTTTTGTTTTGTTTCCAACTTATTTATTGGTGTCTGTCTTTCATCATGAAGGTTTCCTTAGCATTTCAGGTTCTCCTTGGCTTTCAAATTCATTTTTAACAAATTAAATTATTGGAAACTTTTATCTGGAGGCCTTCACTGAGGATCACTGAGTGAGTAACTTGCTATTTAATTGTATTGCTAAATGACTTTGTACTTATTTTGGGGGATTGTAAGTTAATTTAAAGAGAAATCTTTCCCCTCCAGGTGCAATTTGGGGGCTAAGCTGGAGGAGACAGAGGTTTCAGTTCAATTTGGCTTTTAAGTAATTATTCCCATCATCTTCAGCTCTCTGGAATTCATGAGCATAAGTATCTCAAATTCAATTGTTCTCATGGGTAAACCTCCAGGCTCCCCTTCATCCAGAATGGAGATTGAGGAGTGAGCAGTAGCCTGGTGACATAGGCTTTGGGAGGATATCTTGTATGACAGAAGATGAGATGGTTGGATGGCATCACAACTCGATGGACATAAGTTTGAGCAAGCTCCGGAAGTTGGTGATGGACAGGGAGGCCTGGTGTGCTATAGTCCATGGAGTTGCAAAAAGTAGGACACGACTGAGTGACTGAACTGAACTGAACAGGGGTACCTTACTACTCCTTATACAGAATTGAATCTAATGCTCCAATTTTGAATTCCTTCCCTCAAGATAACAACATTCTCTATACTGTGTGTTGGCTTGTTTCCTTTTTTCTTCCCCCTAGGTTAAGTATTCAGATTTTAATTTTATCCCCTCTGTCAATTCAGATTTTATTTATCTATCTTCCAGAATTCTCTCTCTTCTCCCATTCTCTTTACCCATATAAGTATATATCTTTGTTAATTTGTCTAATTTCAATTTAGTGGGCTTTGAAAGAGTAAAGGTAAGGCGTGTTCAATTTTCCAAGTTTAGTAACTAGCCCAATGTGCAATTTTTTTCTACACCTCAAACCAATTAACTTAATTTCTGGCATGATCTACATGAGGTTAAGGGCTCCCACAGGTTAAGAGTTCAGTCCCACATGACTGACTCCTGACTAGATACCAACCATCAAGTCCAGGTTGTCACCTCCACTTTCGACTGGCTATAAATTGGAAGTTACTATGACCCCTTGGATTTGATTAATTGGTGAGAATATTTCATAAAACTCAGGAAGACAGTTTACTTGCTAGATTATTCATTTATTATAAAAGATAAAAAACAGGAACAGCTACAAGGAGGAGATGCATAGGACAAATTATGAAGAAAGGCATGCAGAGCTTCCTTGCTCTCTCAGATCATGCCACAATCCCAAGACCTCTAGAGATCCATCAATGTGGAAACTCTCCAAACCTAGTACTTTTGGGTTTGTATGAAGGCTTCATTATAGAGGCATAAGTCATTGGCCATTGGCAATTGATTTAACCTCCAGCCCCTTTCACCTCTCTAGAGGTCAGGAGGTGGGACTGAAAGTTCCAACCCTCTAATCACAGGTTTGGTTCCCCTGGCAAACAGACACTTAGGTATTTTCTAAAATTCATCTTATTAACATAAACTCAGATGTGATTGGAAGGAATTTGTTATGAATATCAAGACCTCTTTATCACTCTTACCACCTAGGAAATTCCAAAAGTTTTAGGGGTTCTGTGCCAGAAAGGAAGATGAAGAACAAATACATATTTCTTATTGCTAATCACATTACAGCCAGAAATCACCAGGTTACCCTCCCATTCTTACCTTCTGGCTCCTCAGCCATGATTGTCATTCTTGAATCATTTTCCCAAACTCACTACACTCAAACCATTTTCCCATTTCTTCATTTTTGTTCATCCTCAACTAAAAGACCTTTCCCCCTCTTTTAAAAGATAAACTGAGGTGCATTAAAATTTTTTGAGTTTATTTGAGCAAAAATCAATTAAAATCAGAAAGCATCAAACTGAAAGTGATTAAGAGGTAAGACATTTATAGAAAAGACATGGAAGCAAAACAAGAAAATTATTTGATTGGCTGTTATAGCTTAGGGTTTCCCTGGTGGCGCTAGTGGTAAAGAACCCACCTGCCAATACAGGAGATGTCAGAGACATGGGTTCAATCCCTAAATTGGGAAGATCCCCTGGAGGAAGGCATGATAACCCACTCCAGTGTTCTTGCCTAGAGAATTTCATGGACAGAGGAGCCTGGTCGGCTACTGTCCAAAGGGTCAAAAAAAGTCAGACATGACTGCAGCAACTTAGCACACACTCAAGTGTGATCCCAAGGAACCTCAATTTATCATCACCACTTTGAAGTGCTTTCTCTTTCCATATAGTCAATATTTTGTCCACACTTCAAAGCCCAGCCTATCTAGCATTTCTGTGAAATCATTCATCTTCACATCTTGAATTAATTTCTCTTTCTTTTATGTTCCTCCAATTGTATTTCTACTATAAAAGCAATAGTATTCTGTCTCAAAAATAAAAACACGTTCATCTCAGTCATCTCTGTATACTTAACTATAGTATAATGTCTATAAATATTATTTAAATGCATGTTTGTTGAATTAAAATAAGCAGAACTCTAAAACTTTACAATATACAGTATCTATTCTGGTTTACTTTGTTTCTCTTTTTACATCCTTCTAGGATCCCAAAGCTTAAGTATTAAGTATTCAGTATTAACATTCAGGACCACATCTCAATTTCTGTTTTTAATAAAATCAAGTGGATATTTATTGAGTACTTACCATTAAATGAAATTAAATTAAGTATATTGTGAACATGCTTACCTTATGCTTGGTATGCTTTTTGGAGTTAAGAGAGAGCCACATTATTAGTGTAAGGTTTTTAAACTGCTTTATTTAGCTTATAATGCAGTTAAGGAAACATACCCCAAAGTATGAAACAATATAAAATTCAAAGCAGTATAGAATAAAAGACTGATTGCAGTTTCTGTGAGGGCTCCAATAAAGGAAGAAAATTGCATGGGTATAATTTCTGAAGAATGAATAAGAACTCCAAAGAATGCCAAAAAAAAAAAAAAGAGTGAAAATTTAAAGTGAAAAAACAAATTTTTTGCAATCTCAGAGAAACTGCAAGATTTCATAAGGAGAATGTTCTGAATGGAGCAAGAGTAGATCAGTTTTCAGGAGCTGTGGAGAAGTCAATCATCTAAGGATATTTGCACTATCACTAGCTTGAAAAAAGAGGCATTCATAAAATGAGGAAACATGGGACCACTAATCAGAGGAATAAGATGATGAAAATGACACTTTAGAAAATGCATGGCAAGCCTCCTGAAGAATGGCTATGTAAGGGGAAAGTCACTGGGAATCAGAATCAGCTCAGGAATTCCAAATCAAGGAATCTTACAATATTGGTGGGGCAATCAAGGGCATGAATGAGAGACATATTGTACTGTCAAAGTTCACTATATCTCTAGCTATTTTCATTTGCTCATTTCAATTAGTTGTTTTGTTTTTCCTGTAACAGAGCCATACTCTGTGGAGTTTCTTGCTGAGGTTCTGATGCAGTTCTATAGGATAGGCTCAAAGGGTCCAGTTTAAGGAGAGTTCAGTTCAGTTCAGTTCAGTTTAGTCATTCAGTCATGTCAGACTCTGTGATGCCATGGTCTGCAGCAAGCCAGGCCTCCCTGTCCATCACCAACTCTGAGAGTTTACTCAAACTCATGTCCATTGAGTCAGTGACGCCATCCAACCATCTGATCCTTGGTCGTCCCCTTCTCCCGGCTTCAATCTTTCCCAATATCAGAGTCTTTACAAATGAAGCAGTTCTTTGCATCAGGTGGCCAAAATATTGGAGTTTTAGCTTCAGCATCAGTCCTTCCAATGAATATTCAGGACTGTTTTCCTTTAGGATGGACTGGTTTGATCTTGCAGTCCAAGGGACTCTCAAAACTCTTCTACAACACCACAGTTCAAAAGCAACAATTCTTTGGCACTCAGCTTTCTTTATAGTCCATCTCTCACAACCATGCATGACTACTGGAAAAATCATAGCTTTGACTAGATGGAATTTTATTGTCAAAGTAATGTCTCTGCTTTTTAATATGCTGTTAAGGTTGGTCATAGGTTTTCTTCCAAGGAGCAAGAATTTTTTAATTTCATGGCTGCAGTCACTATCTGCTGTGATTTTGGAGCCCAAAAAAATAAAGTCTGTCACTGTTTCCATTGCTTCCCCATCTATTTGCCATGAAGTGATGGGACCAGATGACATGATCTTAGTTTTCTGAATGTTGAGTTTTAAGGCAACTTTTTCACTCTCCTCTTTCACTTTCATCAAGAGGCTCTTTAGTTCTTCTTTGCTTTCTGCCAAAAGAGTGGTATCATTTGCATATCTGCGGTTATTGATATTTCTCCGAGCAATCTGGATTCCAGCTTGTGCTTCATCTAGCATAACTCATGATGTACTCTGCATTGAAGTTAAATAAGCAGGGTTACAATATACAGCCTTGACATACTCCTTTCCCAATTTGGAACCAGTCTGCTGTTCCATGTCCAGTTGTAACTGTTGCTTCTTGACCTGCATACAAGTCAGGTCGTCTGGTATTCCCATCTCCTTCAGAATTTTCCACAGTTTGATGTGATCCTCACAGTCAAAGGCTTTGGCATAGTCGATAAAGCAGAAGTAGATGTTTTTCCGGAACTCTCTTGCTTTTTTGATGAGCTGATGGAAGTTGGCAATTTGATCTCTGGTTCCTCTGCCTTTTCTAAATCCAGCTTGAACATCTGGAAGTTCACAGTTCGCATACTGTTGAAGCCTGGCTTGGAGAATTTTGAGCATTACTTTGCTAGCATGTGAGATGAGGGCAATTGTGCCATAATTTGAGCATTCTTTGGCATTGTCTTTCTTTGGGATTGGAATGAAAACTGACCTTTTCCAGTCCTGTAGCCACTGCTGAGTTTTCCAAATTTGTTGGCATATAAAGTGCAGCACTTTAACAGCATCATCTTTTAGGGTTAGCAATAGCTCAACTGGAATTCCATCACCTCCACTAGCTTTCTCATAGTGATGCTTCCTAAGGCCCACTTGACTTCACTTTCCAGGATGTCTGGCTCTAGGTGAGTGATCACACCATCGTGATTATCTGCATCATCAAGACCTTTTTTCCCTCGTTATACTATATATATTCCTGCCACCTCTTCTTAATATCTTCTCCTTTTGTTAGGTCCATAACATTTCTGTCCTCTATTGTGCCCATCATTGCATGAAATGTTCCCTTGGTATCTCTAATTTTCTTGAAGAGATCTCTAGTCTTTCCCATTCTATTGTTTTCCTCTATTTTTTTGCATTGATCACTGAGGAAGGCTTTTTTATCTCTCCTTGCTGTTCATTGGAACTATGCATTCAAACGTGTATATCTTTCCTTTTCTCATTTGCCTTTTGATTCTCTTCTTTTCACAGCTATTTGTAAGGCCTCCTCAGACAACCATTTTGCCTTTTTGCATTTCTTTTTCTTGGGGATGATCTTGATCCCTGTCTCCTGTACAATATCACGAACCTCCATCCGTAGTTCTTCAGGCATGCTGTCTATCAAATCTAACCCCTTGAATCCATTTTTCACTTCCACTATATAATCATAAGGGATTTCATTTAGGTCATACCTGAATTGTCTAGTGGTTTTCCCTACTTTCTTCAATTTAAGTCTGAATTTGGCAAAAGAAGTTCCGGATTTGAGCGACAGTCAGTTCCTGGTCTTGTTTTTGCTGACTGTCTTCTGATAGAACTTATCCATCTTTGGCTGCAAAGAATATAATCAGTCTGATTTCGGTGTTGACCATCTCGTGATGTCCATGTGTAGTCTTCTCTTGTGTTTCAAGAAGAGTGGAAAGGGTGCTTACTATGACCAGTGCGTTCTCTTGGCAAAACACTCTTATTAGCCTTTGACCTGCTTCATTCTGTACTCCTAGGCCCAATTTGCCTGTTACTCCAGGTATTTCTTGACTTCCTACTTTTGCATTCCAGTCCCCTATAATGAAAAGGACATCTTTTTTGGGTGTTAGTTCTAGAAGGTCTTGTAGGTCTTTACAGACCCATTCAACTTCAGCTTCTCCAACATTACTGGTCGAGGCATAGACTTGGATTACTAGGATATTGAATGTTTTGCCTTGGAAATGAACAGAGATCATTCTGTCACTTTTGAGATTGCATCCAAGTACTGCATTTTGGACTCTTTTGTTGACTATGATGGCTGCTCCATTTCTTCTAAGGGATTCCTGCCCACAGTAGTAGATATAATGGTCATCTGAGTTAAATTCACCCATTCCAGTCCATTTTAGTTTGCTGATTCCTAGAATGTCGACATTCACTCTTGCCGTCTCCTGTTTGACCACTTCCAATTTGCCTTGATTCATGGACCTAACATTCCAGGTTCCTATGCAATATTTGGATGTGACTCTTTTGATGATGGCTACTCCATTTCTTCTAAGGGATTCTTGCCCACACTAGTAGATATAATGGTCATCTGAGTTAAATTCACCCATTCCAGTCCATTTTAGTTCACTGATTCCTAAAATATCTATGTTCACTCTTGCCATCTCCTGTTTGACCACTTCCAATTTGCCTTGATTCATGGACCTAACATTCCAAGTTCCTATGCAATATTGCTCTTTACAGCATCAGACTTTACTTCCATCATGAGTCACATCTACAACTGGGTATTGCTGTTGCTTTGGCTCTGTCTCTTCATTCTTTTCTGGAGTTATTGCTCCACTGATCTCCATTGGCACAATGGGCACCTACCGACCTGGGGAGTTCATCTTCCAGTGCCCTATCTTTTTGCCTTTTTGTTCTGTTTATGGGGTTTTCAAGGCAAAAATACTGAAGTGGTTTCCCATTCCCTTCTCCAGTGGACCACGTTTTGTCAGAACTCTCCACCATGACCTGTCCATCTTGGGTAGCCCTACATGGCATGGCTCATAGTTTCAATGAGTTAGACAAGTCTGTTAAGGACAGTTAATAGGCTCTTATTCTCAATTGATGAAGGCCTAGACAAGGTAATAATTCTAAGTAAAAGCAAAGATACCCAGTGAAGGGTGAAGCTACTTCTAGTATTAGATAAATATTAGTTAAGGAACAAGATAAATTAATCTCTTGTGCTTAGACTCATTTTTTTCTTTAGTGTCTTGCTTTCATTTTTTTTTGCCTAATATATTTGATTTCCAAATTAAATGATATGACTTTTATGTGAAATTTTATCATGTTTGCAATATCAGGAATTTGGAAATGCTGATTATCATCTTCATATTTCTTATTAATAAGAATAATTAATATTTGGGATTTTTCCTTTACAAGAACTGTGCCTGTGAATGAGTGATAATTTATCCCATGTGAGGCAGCTACGTAGGCTTTATCTGAGTAAAGTTTATATCTCTAATAGGCATTTTGCTTTTTGGATTTCTAGGAACTCAGAAATTTTTCTCTTCTGAAGGCTCTACCTTTTGTTTCCATGAAAATGATCTGGGAGTTGTGATAGTTTTTTTGTTTTTTGTTTGTTTGTTTGATTTATTTTTTTGTTGAAGAATAATTGCTTTACATAATTTTGTTGTTTTCTGTCAAACCTCAACATGAATCAGCCATAGGTATATATATATCCCCTCCCTTTTGAAACTCCCTCCCATCTCCCCCCCACTCCCACTCCTCTAGGTTGATACAGCAAATTCCCCTTGGCTATCTATTTTACATATGGTTATGTAAGTATCCATGTTTCTCTTTCCATACATCTCACCCTCTCCTCCCCTCTCCCCATGTCCATAAGTCTATTCTCCATGTCTGTTTCTCCATTGCTGCCCTGTAAATAAGTTCTTCAGTACCATTCTTCTAGATTCCATATATATGTGTTAGAATATGTTATTTATTTTTCTCTTTTTGACTCACTTCACTCAGTATAATAGGTTCTAGGTTCATCCACCTCATCAGAACTGACTCAAATGTGTTCCTTTTTATGGCTGAGTAATATTCCATTTTGTATATGTACAACAACTTCTTTATCCATTCATCTGTTGATGTACATCTAGGTAGCTTCTATGTTCGAGCTATTGTAAATAGTACTTCAATGAACAATGGAATCCATATGTCTTTTTCAACTTTGGTTTACTTAGGGCATATGCCTGGGAGTGGGATTGCTGGGTCATATGGTGATTTTATTCCTAGTTTTTTAAGGAATCTCCATACCATCTTCCATAGTGGCTGTATGAATTTACATTCCCACCAACAGTGCCAGAGCATTCCCTTTTCTCCACACCCTCCACAGCACTTATTGTTTGTAGACTTTTTGATGTTGGCCATTCTGACCAGTGAGAGGTGATATCTCATTGGAATTTTGATTTGCATTTCTCTAATAATGAGTGATGTTGAGCATCTTTTCATGTGTTTGTTAGCCATCTGTATGTCTTCTTTGAATAAATATCTGCTTATGTATTTTTCCCACTTTTTGACTGGGTTGTTTGTTTTTCTGGCACTGAGATGAATGAGCTGCTTTTATATTTTGTAAATAAATCCTTTGTCAGTTGTTTCATTTGATATTATTTTCTCTCATTCTGAAGGTTGTCTTTTCACCTTGCATATAGTTTCCTTTACTGTGCAAAAGCTTTTAAGTTTAATCAGGTCCCCCTTGTTTACCTTTGTTTTTTTTTTTTTTTTCTTTTTTTTTAGCCATTACTCTAGGAGGTAGATCATAGAGGATCTTGCTTTGATTTATGTCATCCAGTGTTCTGCCTATGTTTTCCTCTAAGAGTTTTACAGTTTCTCATCTTACATGTAGGTCTTTAATCCATTTTGAGTTTATCTTTGTGTATGATGTTAGGAACTATTCTAATTTCATTCTTTTACATGTAGCAGTCCAGTTTTCCCAGCATCATTTATTGAAGAGGTTGTCTTTGTCCCATTGTATATTATTGCCTCTTTTGTCAAAATTAAGGTACCCATAGGTGCATGGGTTTATTTCTGGGCTTTTTATCTTGTTCCATTGGTCTATATTTCTGTTTTTGTGCCAGTACCATACTGTCTTGATGACTGTAGCTTTGTAGTATAATCTGAAGTCAAGAAGGTTGATTCCTCCAGCTCCATTCTTCTTTTTCAAGACTGCTTTGGCTCTTCAGGGTCTTTTGTGTTTCCATATGAAATGTGAAATTTTTTGTCCTAGTTCTGTGAAAAATGCCATTGGTAATTTGATAGGGATCACATTGAATCTGTAGATTGCATTTGGTATTATAGTCATTTTCAAAATATAGATTCTTCCTACCCAGGAACATGTAATATCTCTCCATCTGTTTATGTTGCCTTTAATTTCTTTCAATACTTCAGTTCAGTTCAGTCACTCAGTTGTGTCCGACTCTTTGCAACCCCATGAATCGCAGCATGCCAGGCCTCCCTGTCCATCAGAAACTCTGGAGTTTACTCAAACTCATGCCCATTGAGTCGGTGATGCCATCCAACCATCTCATCCTCTGTCATCCCCTTCTCCTCCTGCCCCCAATCCTTCCCAGCATCAGGGTCTTTTCCAATGAGTCAACTCTTCGCATCAGGTGGCCAAAGTATTGGAGTTTCAGCTTCAGCATCAGTCCTTCCAATGAACACCCAGGATTGATCTCCTTTAGGATGGACTGGTTGGATCTCCTTGCAGTCCAAGGGACTCTCAAGAGTCTTCCCCAACACTACAGTTCAGGCATCAGTTTTTCGGCGCTCAACTTTCTTCACAGTCCAACTCTCACATCCATACATGACCGCTGGAAAAACCATAGCCTTGACCAGATGGACCTTTGTTGGCAAAGTAATGTCTCTGCTTTTTAATATGCTATCTAGGTTGGTCATAACTTTCTTTCCAAGGAGTAAGCATCTTTTAATTTCATGGCTGCAGTCACCATCTGCAGTGATTTTGGAGCCCAAGAAAATAAAGTCTGACACTGTTTCCACTGTCTCCCCATCTATTTCTCATGATGTGATGGGACCAGATGCCATGATCTTAGTTTTCTGAATGTTGAGCTTTAAGCCAACTTTTTCACTCTCCTCTTTCACTTTCTTCAAGAGGCTCTTTAGTTCCTCTTCACTTTCTGCCATAAGGGTGGTGTCATCTGCATATCTGAGGTTATTGGTATTTCTCCCGGCAATCGTGATTCCATCATGTGCTTCTTCCAGCCCATCATTTCTCATGATGTAATCTGCATATAAGTTAAATAAGCAGGGTGACAATATACAGCCTTGATGTACTCCTTTTCCTATTTGGAACCAGTCTGTTGTTCCATGTCCAGTTCTTACTGTTGCCTCCTGACCTGCATACAGGTTTCTCAAGAGGCAGGTCAGGTGGTCTGGTATTCCCATGTCCTTCAGAATTTTCCGCAGTTTATTGTGATCCACACAGTCGAAGGCTTTGGTGTAGTCAATAAAGCAGAAATAGATGTTTTTGTGGAATTCTCTTGCTTTTTCGATGATCCAGCGGATCTTATACTTTTCTGTGTAGTTCTTTTGTCTCCTTAGGTAAGTTCATTCCTAGATATTTAATTCTTCTTGTTGCAGATGTGAATGGGATTGATTCCTTAATTTCTCCTTCTGAGTTTTCATTCTTACATAGAAATGCAAGTGATTTCTGTGTATTGCTTTTGTTTCCTGCAACTTTGCTAAATTCACTGATTAGCTCTAACATTTTTCTGATACTATCTTTGGGGTTTTCTATGTACAGTATCATGTTATCTGCAAACAGTGAGATCTTTACTTCTTCTTTTCTGAACTGAATTCCATTTATTTCTTTTTGTTCTCTGATTGCTGAAGCTAGGACTTCCAGAACTACATTGGATAATAGTGTTGAAAGTGGAAACCCTTGTCTTATTCCTGATCTTAGGGGGAATGCTTTCAGTTTTTCACCATTAAGAATAATGTTTGCTGTTGGCTTATCATATATGGCTTTTACTATGTTGAGGTAGGTTCCTTCTATGCCCATTATTTGGAGAGTTTTAATCATAAATGGATGCTGAATTTTGTCAGTCTTTTTCTGCATCTATTGAGATGATAGTATGGTTTTTAATCTTTCAATTTGTTAATATGATGTATCACATTGATTGACTTGCATATATTGAAGAATCCTTGTATTCATGGAATAAGCCCAACTTGATCATGGTGTATGAGCTTTTTGATGTGTTGCTGAATTCTGTTTGTTAAAATTTTGTTGAGGATTTTTGCATCTATGTTCATAAGTGATATTGACCTGTAGTTTTCTTTTTTTGTGTTGTCTTTGTCTGGTTTTGGTATCAGGGTGATGGTGGCCTCATTGAATGAGTTTGGAAGTGTTCCTTCCTCTGCAGCTTTTTGAAAGAGTTGTAGAATGATAGGCATTAGCTCTTCTCTAAATGTTTGATACAATTCTCCTGTGAAGCCATCTGGTCTGGGGCTTTTGATTCTGGGGAGATTTTTGATCACAGCTTCAATTTCAGTGCTTGTAATTGGGTTGTTCATAATTTCTATTTCTTTTTGGTTCAGTCTTGGAAGATTGAACTTGGAAGATTGTCCATTTCTTCCAGGTTATTCATTTTATTGCCATATAGTTGTACATAATAGTCTCTTATATTCCTTCATATTTCTGCATCATCTCTTGTAACCTCTCCTTTTTCATTTCTAATTGTGTTGATTTAATTCTTCTCTCTTTTTTTCTTGATGAGTCTGGCTAAAGACTTGTCAATTTTGTTTATCTTCTCAAAGAACCAGCTTTGAGTTTTATTAATCTTTACTATTGTTTCCTTCTTTTTCATTTATTTATGCTCAGATTTTTATGATTTCTTTCCTTCTACTAATTTTGGTTTTTGTTGCTGTTCTTCTTCTTATTATTATTTTTCCAGTTATTTTAGGTGTAAAGTTAGGTTGTCCATTTGATTTTTTTTCTTGTTTCTTGAGGTAAGATTGTATTGCTATAAACTTCCCTCTTAGAACTGCTTTTGCTGCATCCCATAAGTTTTGAGTTGTCATGTTTTCATTTTCACTTGTTTCTAGAAATTTTTTGGTTTCCCTTTTGATTTCTTCAGTAACTTGGTTGTTTAGAAACGTGTTGTTTAATCTCCATATGTTTGTGTTTCTTACAGTTTTTTTTTCTTTTTTTCTTGTAATTGATATCTAGTCTCATAACATTGTGGTCAAATAAGATGCTTGGTACAATTTCAATTTTCTTAAATTTACTGAGATTTGCTTTGTGACCCAAGATATGATCTATCCTGGAGATAGATCCAGGATAGATAGAATAGAATAGAACATGTTCCATGTTCACTTGAGATGAAGGTGTATTCTTCTGCATTTGGATGGAATGTCCTGAAGATATCAATGAGAGCCATCTCATCTAATGTATCATTTGAGACTTGTGTTTCCTTATTAATTTTCTGTATTGATGATCTGTCCATTGGTGTGAGTGGGGTGTTAAAGTCTCCTATTATTATTGTGTTACTGTCTTTTTCTCCTTTTATGTCTGTTAGTGTTTGTCTTATGTATTGAGGTGCTCCTTTGTTGGATGCATAGATATTTATGATTGTTATGTCTTCCTCTTGGATTGATCCCTTGATCCTTATGTAGTGTCCTTGCTTATCTCTTGCAATCTTCTTTAAGATTTATTTTGTCTGATATGAAGATTGCTACTCCAGCTTTCTTTTGCTTCCCATTTGCATGGAATATATTTCCCTTCTGGCCTGCAGAGTTTCTGCTGAAAGATCAGCTGTTAAGCATATGGGGTTTCCCTTGTATGTTACTTGTTGCTTTTCCCTTGCTGCTTTTAATATTTTTTCTTTGTGTTTAGATTGTTAGTTTGATTAGTATGTGTCTTGGAGTGTTTCTCCTTGGGTTTATCCTGTATGGGACTCTGTGCCTCTTGGACTTGATTGACTATTTCCTTTTCCATGTTGGGGAAATTTTCAACTATAATCTCTTCAAAAATTTTCTCATACCCTTTCCTTTTACTCTTCTTCTTCTGGGACCCCTATAATCCGAATGTTGATGCATTTGATATTGTTCCAGAGGTCTCTGAGACTATCCTCAGTTCTTTTCATTCTTTTTACTTTATTCTGCTCTTCAGAAGTTATATCTACCATTTTGTCTTCCAACTCACTGATTCATTCTTCTGCTTCAGATATTTTACTATTTATTCCCTCTAGAGTGTTTTTAATTTCAGTAACTGTGCTGTTTGTCTCTGTGTGTTTATTCTTTAATTCTTCTAGGTATTTGTCAACTGATTCTTGCATTTTATCCATTTTGTTTTCAAAGTTTTTGATCATCTTTCTTATCATTATTCTCAATTATTTTTCAGGTATTTTGCCTATTTCCTCTTCATTTATTTGGACTTCTGTGTTTCTAATTTGTTCCTTTATTCGTGTAGTATTTCTCTGCTTTTTCATTATTCAGTATTTCTCTGCTTTTTTTAACTTACTGTGTTTGAGGTCTCCTTTTCCCAGGCTTCAAAGACAGTTGAATTCTTTCCCTGAAGAAGGTTGAAGTCTTTCTTTCTTTTGGTTTCTGCCCTGCTAAGGTTGGTCCAATGGTTGGTGTAAGTTTTGTCTAGGGTGAGATTTGTGCTGAGTTTTTGTTTGTTTGTTTGCTTGTTTGTTTTTCCTCTGATGGACAAGGCTGAGTGAGGTGGTAATCTTGTTTGCTGATGATTGGGTTTGTATTTTTGTTTTGTTTGTTGTTGCACAGGGTGCTAATGGTGGTTGGATGATGCTGGGTCTCATATTCAAGTGGTTTCCTTTGTGTGAGTTCTCACTATTTGATACTCCCTGGACTTCCCTGGTGGCTCAGAGGTTAAAGCATCTGCCCGCAACGTGGGAGACCCGGGTTCGATCCCTGGGTCGGGAAGATCCCCTGGAGAAGGAAATGGCAACCCACTCCAGTATTCTTGCCTGGAGAATCCTATGGATGGAGGAGCCTGGTAGGCTACAGTCCACAGGATCGCAAAGATTTAGATACGATTGAGTGACTTCACTCACAAGGTTAGTTCTCCGGGACTCCAGGTCTTGGAGTCAGTGCTACCACTCCAAAGGCTCAGGGCTCGATCTCTTGTCAGGAATGAACATTCCACAAGTGGTTTATTATGGCACTAAGTGAGATTAAAACAAATATCTGAAAATGAGAAACCGAAGATGAATCCCAGACAAATGTCACTTACAAAATCAGGCAAATAATAATTAAAATAACGGAATATACACATATACATATACACCCCTGAGCAGTCAAAACAGTCCAACAAAAATAAAATACGGTAGATTGACCCAGTGACCAAAGGAAATAAAAAATTATATTTACCTGTTAAGAACAAAACTAACTAAAGCACAAACTGGAAAACAAAATTAAAACAAGGTGCCAAGTGGGAAATAAAGCAATGAAAATAAAACTAACAAATATGTTGAGAGGAAAGGAAAGAAAGAATAGATATGCAAAGTTAAATAGAAGTAGATGAAGAATATTTATATATATTAAAGATTAACTGCAAGGAGAAAAAAACAGTAGGAAAGGCAAACAAAGGAATAATGTAGAAAAAATATAGTAGGTTTTAAAAAATTAAAATTTAAAATTATAAAAAAGAGAAGGAGAAAGAAGAAAATGGAAGAAGACTGTTAAAAAGAGAAAAAAGAAAAAGGAAAACTCCACAGAACTTCAAAAGCCCAATGCAGAGGCAGAGGTTTATATAAAAAATAAAAAGTGTAACTGAATATACACATATACATATACACCCATCAGCAAAATCAAAACAGTCCAACCAAGATAAAGTACAATAGATTGACCCAGCAAACAAAAGAACCAAAAATTATATTTGCCAGAACAACACTAACTAAAGCACAAACTGGAAAACTAAACCAAGTCAAGGTGCCAAGTGGGGAATAAAGCAATGAAAATAAAACTAACAAATATGTTAAGAGAAAAGAAAAGAAATGAAGAAAAGATATGCAAAGTTAAAAAGAGATAGATAAAGAAGATGTATATACATTAAAAATTAATTGCAAGGGGTAAAGAACAGTAGGAAAGGCAAACAAAGGAATAAATGTAGAAAAAATAATAACTGGTTTAAAAAATTAAAAGTTAAAATTAAAGAAAGAGAAAAACAAAAAGAAAAAAAAAAAAAGCTCAAAAGCTTAGTTATATTTCATAGTGCCAATAAAATTGACAACTACAACAGAGAGGGAAAATAAAGGAAACAAAAAAGAAAAAAATTCAAAAGAATCTACAGAACAAATCAAAACATAAGTATAATAAATGTTTTTCTTGAGTCACTGCTGTCAGAGTCCTTTCCCTCACTGGGAGTCACAGTCCACCTCACCTCCCTAGGATGTCCTTCAACACTGCTGACCTCTGGACCTGCTGTGGGGGCAGCTCAGATTCTAATCTGGTCCTACTCCTATGTGTTCTTGCCTCCAATGTCCACAGCTATCAGAACTAGTGCATTTTCTTTTGTGGGAGCTCTCAATGACCTTTCACATATTCCACAGACACAGAGTCCGCCTAGTTGATCGCGTGGATTTAATCTGCAGCTTGTCCAGCTGGTGGGTCTTCTTCCTTAGCCACACTGCCCCGTGCCCCTGTGAGGGCCAGGGGTGGAGGTGGTGCAGCTGCTCAGGTCGCAGGGGCTCTGGCAGAACCAGGTACTCGAAGGAGTTGGCAGCTAGAGCAGCAGGAAATGTAGCTCTCCAGAAGAGTCTGGCAACCAGTATTGGCCAATACACTCCAGTATTCTTGCCTGGAGAACCCTTTTCCTGACAGAGAAGCCTAGCAGGCCGCAGTCTACAGGGTCACAAAGAGTAAGACAGTACAGAAGGGACCCTGAGCGCATAGATGCAAGACGTTTTTTTGCCTCTGGCAGCTCTACCTTAGTGGGAGTTGAGTATGAAGGTCGCACAACTGCTTGGCTTGTGGGGACCCCAGCAATGCCAAGTGTGCAAGAACACAGATTGCCTCCACTGCAGAAGTTACAGCCCTATCAGAGTCTTTTTTTTTTTTTTTTGAGCTTCTTGTAGCTGGCGTTCAGAAGGCCTCTTTGGCCTGTCTTTCTCCATAGCTCCACCTGTTCAGGCACTTAGAGGGCTCCCTTGCCTGGGGTCCTTCTCTGTTGTTGCATGTGTCAGACATACAGATGGGCTACTCTGGCTGGGATCCTACACCCTGTATCAGTGTTTCAGGCATTTGATGGGCCAGCCTCTCTCTTGTTCAGCTGCCAATGCTGGGTGTGGGGAGAGAGAGGCTATGTTGATGGCTCCACCCGCTATGCATGACTCAGAAGCATTGCCATGTTCCATGGCTGCCTGGGTTTCCTCCACGCATTTCCCACCACAATCTCCTCCCTCACATCCCTTACATCTGTCTCTCTGCGGTCATCAGCATCACTCACCCTGGGATTGCTACACAATCCCTAAATTCCAGCTCCCAGCCACTGTGCCTTCCAGGGGACTTGACTCCCTGTCCAGGGTATGTATGGCTGCGGCAAGGACTGTCTGATTCTCATTCCATGTAGGCCGCCACAGATCAGCTGTTTCACTCTCAGCCTTAAATGTTCCTCCTCTGACTCAGACAAGTGCCCTGAAGTGGAGATTGGACCCCTGCTTCAGTTCCCTCACCGGCCAAGTGCAGGTCCAGTCCTACTAACACTCCTGTTTTCCCCCCTAGTTCCTTCATCCTACCGAGTTTTGTGTGGTTCTGTGTATCTTTTCCGCTGGTCAGGTACTCCTGTCCGCTCTCAGCTGCTGTTCTGCGTGCACTTCTGTGTCTGAAGGTGTATTCCTGATGCATCTGTGGAGAGAGATGTACTCCATGTCCACCTACTCCTCCCCCGTATTGTTCTCATGAGTGATAGGTTTTAATCTGACTTTTACTCCAATTTTCTAAGGGTAGGTCTTTTTGGAATACAGGTTTTGATGAGAGAATGGTAGTGAAAGAAAGAAAATAAAAGTGACTGGAGGCTTGGGGAATTGGCAAAGCCACCCTAAGAAGAGAGAAAATCAGTACACAAAGTGGACTGACACAGGCATTACTGCCAAAGACCAACCTTCTTCCATTTAATATTCCATGTAGGTCCAGTCAGCGGTGAATTATGAACGCAGATATTAATACAGAATAATGGTAGCATTTTCCAAGCATGTCATCTTGAAAACAAAGATCTACAAATTGAAGTTTCATCCTTTGTTTCCTTTCCTATTACCCTTGACTTCAATTAGATAATTGTCGTATAATACTTCCAGGGACTGTAGGGATAAAGCACCTCCTGATATTGGTCCCTCCCTTAGGTATTCACGGTTGACTCATTAGTTTATAATGAGACAGTGAGTGTGTCAATTCAAGAATTCAAGTAAAGAGTTTTACCTTTAAATCTATTTCAGAAAACGTTTTGATATTTGGAATATAATGTATCCCTGGATGGCTTCTTTTATTGTTACCCCTCTGTCTTTATCTCTATTCCCTTTATCTCCACCAATGAGGGAGTCACACGGAGGGATAAGGATTGTTGGGCAGGAGGTCATAATCAAGTGAAACCTTATTACATATTTAGTCTGAAATTTTATTTCTCTAAATATTGCCATAGGGAAAAATTCAATGGGTATAAACAGACAGTGCTCAAGTATGATAAAAATAGACTTCGAGGTAAACTATTCGAGTTTTGAAAAATACTTTGAAAAAATTTGAAGTATTTGTATTTGAAAAATACAGTTAATAAAGAAAAACATCCAAAAGGCACATAGTTCTGCTTCTAGGGTCTGAAAAAGATGAGCCATAAAGTGTAATCACTTTATATTAACAATTTCCATCTTCTCACATTCATAATTGCTTTAGCTAATATAAAAGTTAAGATATTAATATGTTTAGACCTTTGTTTGCATGAACTGGAAACTTTTGTATAAAGAAATGATAACACATGGGTACAGAAAATGTACTACTTTAGAAAAGGTAGTGGGAGTTATATATTCCAGTGATGCTGGGTCTCATGGCTCTTAATTTGCATATGAATAATTAATATGCATACCCCAATAATGCCAGCTTGTGAGGAATACATTCAGTATGAATTATGCAGAAACACTTCAAAAATGCCTGTAATAGTCAAGGGAATTACCCCCCTTTATACTGTAGAAAATAAAAATCATTTATTTGAAAAATGAAATATAAACAGAAGATCTGATTCAAAGCATTCAGGAAAGGAAAGTTACTTGATCAACTATAAACTGTCTTGTTTGTTTATTTTTTTAATGTGTGCTTTATCTTCTAGGAATTGTAAAATTATAACAGTCTTCAGGAATACAAAGGTGCAAATGAGTTCATGGGGTGGGAGGGGAAGGCATGAAAAACAAAAGTACCCAAACTACAGAAGAAATAGTGAGGGATTTGGGGAAAACTCTGAATTAGCTCCATGAAAGAATCAGTTGAATTGAAGGAAGAGTTGAAGAAATACATCAAGGGAGGAGGGAATTCATGTATTTTTAAAAGTTCTATATCAAAGAATAGAAATAATGATTCAACATGTGTTTGGAAGATTTGCTGGGTAACAGAATTTATGTAGACTACATTTAACAATCATAAAAATTTCAGCATATGCCAAGACTGGGGTTACTTTGTGGCTTGGCTAGCATGTGATAAGATCATTCGTCCTTCTGTTTAGGCAAGATCGACTGCCTCTGATCGAATTGGTCTAGAATGGGGAAAGAGACGTGAGTGTCCACTGAGGTTCAAATGTCATATTTATAATTTATGATTTTTGTGGCCTCTTTTTCATTTTTCATATTATTAAAATATGATAACACATTTATAGGAGATTTAGAAAACACAGAACAAGTTTACATATAGTTCCACTATATATTTCAATAATTTTTTTAAGTAGGTAAATTAAGATTTTTAGCTGGAGTTTCAATATCAAACTCTCAAAAGTTAATAAACAAATATGCAGGGAAGTAGAAGGATATAGTAGACCTGAAAAGCACTATGAACCATTTCAACATGAAAGATTTTTACAGTTTTCACACAAACAGTGGATATAAAATCTATTCAAAATCCCACAGACTATAAACTAGGAGGCCTTGGAACATATCCAAGGACATAAGACCAGGTACAAATATTTGATGGTTTAAAGGTGTTAAAATAATAGAGTCTGTTTTCTTACCACTGTGGAATTATTTTAGAGATCAGTATCAAAGGATATTTGAAAACAACCCACAAATATTCAAATGCAATGTGACATTTAGCAAGAGAGACCTTTGACTTAGCCATACCATTGAAAGCTTAAATAAAGTTAGAAGACTGAAGCAGCACAGAGGGTGATTGCAGAGAAGAAAGCATTTAAATGAGAAATTAATATCAAAATGAGAAATTAATATCAAAGATACTTTTAAAATCCCATGTATTTGGAAATTAAATGTCCACTTTTAAATGATGGGTGCATCTAAGAAGCCATAACAAGGAAATAGAAAATATTTGTAATAACATAAAAATGAAAAGAGAATTTAGCAGAATATTTGCATGCAGCTGAAGCTTCTCAATGCAATGAAATACAATGTGGAGTCCTGAATAAGGTATAAAAGCAAATAATGGACACTAACATAAAATATGGTGAAATTTGAATAAAATCTGTACTTGAGTTAATAACACTGTATCACATTTAATTTCCTCTTTTCTGTTTTTTACAACATAGTATTGCTTTATGGTCTCAGAATTGGATTAGAAGTTTCAAGCCTCATTCAAAAAAATTTTTAAAGATCACTAAGATAATGAAACTTCTAGACTTTTAGCAGTAATACTAGATGCTAAAATACATGGAAATATATCAACGTTTTGAGTGAATATAAATTAGAAATCTAGCATTCTATTCATACTAAGTCAGACAAGTGGAATCAAAATGTCAGTTTTTTAGCTAGGTAAAAATTCCCAAGTTTTCTAAAATATATATATTATATTGTACATATATATGTGTGTGTACATAAAAGTCTTTATATTACATTTGATAAAGGCTTAAGATAGAACATCAAAAACAGAAAAGAAGAAAAGAAAAGATGGAGAAAGTGGAAAACATAAATTAAATGAAATGGGAACACTAAATATGAAATAGAAAAAGTGAAACAAACTAGATAAAAGTGAAGAACATCATATAGTCCAGTTGTTTTTAAACATGGCTTCCCATTAGAACATATCTGGAGCTCTGGAGAAAAAAAAACAAACCAGGGCATTTGTATTCTTCAAAAAATTCCAAGATGATCCTGATATGCATCTGGATTTTAAAAAATGATTGCAGGTTTTTCTATTAAATGGTGGTTTTACTGATATTGTTGTTCAGTAGCTCAGTCATGTCCAACTCTTTGCAATCCCATGGACTGTAGCTCGCCAGGCTTTCCTGTTCTTCACTATCTACTGGAATTTGCTCCAACTCATGTCCATTGAGGCAGTGAAGCCATCCAACCGTCTTATCCACTGTCACCCCCTTCTCCTCTTTTCCTCAATCTTTCCCAGCATCAGGGTCTTTTCCAATGACTCAACTCTTTATATCAACGTGGTCAAAGTGTTGGAGCTTCAACTTCAGCATCAGTCTTTCCAATTAATATTCAGGGTTGATTTCCTTTATGATTGACTGGTTTAATCTCCTTGCTTTCCAAGGGACTTTCAAGAGTCTTCTCTAACACCACAATTCGAAATCATCAGTTTTTGGCACTCAGCCTTCTTTATGGTCCAGCTCTCACATCCATACATGATTATTGGAAAAACCAAAGCTTTGACTCTATGTACCTTTGTCAGCGAAGTGATGTCTCTATTTTTTAATACATCTTTGGTATTATTGTTCTCCAGTTTGTGGGTTGCCTACTCAGCAAGTAAGGAATTCAATTTTATTGTGATTGTGTCCCTCTTACCATCTTGTTGTGGCTTCTTTGTTTTTGGACATGGAGTATCATTTTTTTGTGTGTGTCTTCTAGCATCCTCCTGTAGATAGTTTTTCAGCAGCTGGTTGTGATTTTGGTGCTGTCACAGGAGGACATCCAAATAAGTTACTTTACTTGTGGAGTTTCATGGGACCAATGTCAGTGGCATTAATGAACTGCTCATTGCTTTGAAGTTTTAAAGAGATGAGACTTCTTGAATTATCTCAGTTTTGTTTTTCTATATTTTTGCACTTCATTGAGTGGGCTTTATTCAAACATAGCCCTCTTCATCTGCAAAAGGATACAGGAACATAGTCCTTGTTACACAGCAATATCCATTCTTGCTGGGCCAAAACTCCTAGGTACAAAGAGCTTCAGAGAATTGAGAAAAATTCGTGCACTAGAGCATAGCAGTTAACTTCAGGGTCTCTAGAATCATACTGTTGTTTTGTTTAGTCATTAGGTTGTGTCCAACTCTTTTGTGACCCAGTGGACTATAGCCAGCCAAGCTCCGCTGTCCATGGGACAACCCAAGAAAGAATACTAGAGGGGGTTGCCATTTCCTTCTCAAGGGGATCTTCCCAACCCAGGGATTAAATCCGTGTCTCCTGCATCACTTCCCTGGTTGCTTTGATGGTGAAGAATCTGTCTGCAATGTAGGAGACCTGGTTTGATCCCTGGGTCAGGAAAATCTCTGGAGAAAGGAATGGCTACCCACTCCAGTATTCTTACCTAGAGAATTCCTTGGACAGAAAAGCCTGGCCGGCCACAGTCCATGGGGTCACAAAGAGTCCGACATGACCAAGTGGCTAACACAATACTCCTGCATTGCAGATGGATTCTTCACTGCGGGGCTGCCAGGGAAGCCCCAGAACCATGTTGTGAGTGTGCACTTAGTGGCTTCAGTCATTATCTTGATTTTTATTTTGTGCTGGCCGTGAAACCTTTCTAACTCTTGCCTTCCTATTAAAGTAGCACCTATTTCAAAAGTTGTTAGGTATAATACTTTACAAAATACCCAGTTCTCAATGTGTTAGCTGTTAAAAGCTTCGCTGCTATTATTCTTGATATTTTTATAAGATTTTTAATAACTGTTATAAAATCACATTTTGATCCGTAGACATAAGAGCTGGAAAGTGTTATTCAGAATGATAAAAAATATCTTAAACATTTTTACATAGTGCCTACAATGTCTTCCCAGCCATGCAAACTTCAAACCCTATAGAAAACCCAGAAAAATGACAGACTACTTTATTATATTTAATAGTGAACTGTACTTATTTTAACGTGCAGAACTAAATTTTCATATCCTAAAAAATGTCCAACCTGTAGCTTTGTTTGACATAAACATACAATTGGGAAAATATGTATTTGCATTAATGAAATAGATATGAATATAAAGAGATACTTCAGAAAAAACAATTATTCTACTTATAATAGCTGTGTATCTCTTTTGATAGAAGCAAATATCACAGGCATGCAGAATGATGAGGTATTCTCTTCTGTCTATTGTATCAGAGACTGAACTTAGTTGATCCATTACATTTATGCCCGGATAGAACTGCCAGAAATAGATCAATTTCAACATACAGAGACAAAATCAAATCATGAATGTGTTCTTCTGAGTTTTATCTAGTGACTTAATGGTAGTGGATGAGCTGCCAGTAAATGATTCATAACAGTAAGATCAATCCCACTCTGTTCTCATCATGCAAAAAGTTGCAATAAAGTCAAGGAGAGCTTCAATACAAAAAAGGATATAGATATGATACAAGAGTCCTGGTTGTGCTGCAATGTATATTTCCCTTCTGGATATTCTCACTGTCTTTCTAGGTTATATATTTATCTCCAAATAATTAGCAACTGGGGGACCTACTATTTAATCATCTTAGTTGACTGGTCATGAAATCACCTTGCTGAATCCAAAATTGATCAATATTTATAAATATATCAATACTAAGACCCCCTTTGTTCCCTTCACTAGTATGGAATTCCCTACTCCATTGTTAGAATCATTATGTCAACTCAGAAGCTTTCTTTTGAATCTATTTTTGGAGGAACTTCTAATGCCAACTGGACTGAACTAGCCCAATATGTCTTTTCAAAGTTTGAGAAGCTGATCATTTATGTGCCCTGTTAGGATATGGTGTGGGATTTATATTGACTTTTTTTAACTGACTCCAAGGCTTCATTTATATTTTGGCTCTCTGTATACAGCTCCTATTAATAACAGCTTATATCTCTTATTCCTCATGGAAATCCAATCAATATTAAATGGCAGAAGAAAAAGTATATCTTTACCAGTTAATCCACATTCTTATTTCCCTTTTCTTCCTCATTTCTTCTTCCTTCTTTGCCATTGACAACTGAGCAGGAAAAAAGGACACCTTCCTCTCCTTGCTTTTTGCTGATTAGACTAAGAAGTAAGACCTTTAAAACACTAGATGACAGATGTATGAATAGCTTGAGGGATCTACCTGACTCTCTGCTTTTATTCAAGAAACTTAGGTGGTAAAGTCCTACAAAAATCACCTGCACAAAGCAGCCAAAAACAGATTTTTTTTTCATTAAGCCTCATATAATCAATGAATTCAGTTGGTCATTTTTCTAGCTTTTCTGGCTTCCTTCCCCACTATTCCAAAACATTGATATTCAAAAGCTTTGTCTTAGTCTTTTCCTTACCTCCACATTCTGTTTTCTTGATTTTATTCTAAATTCAGAGTATGCTTTAAACATAAATTCTCTTATTTATGTTGGCAAGAAATTAAAATCAGTGCATGACATTCAAACTAAACTTAGAATTCTTTTCTCTAGAGAGACGTCACTATTTCAAGAACCTGGATGCCTAACGGCAATTGCAACTATATATTTATCCCAATTTGTGAATTCATATGTCAGAATTATTTTCCAGAAAATCAGATTCTATATGAGAAATACTCTGTCAAGGTATTGATTTTAACAGGCAGTGCATTAGTTATCAAAGTCAGGAGTAGGTCTCCCTAGCCCCTTGATCTATTCTTCTTTTATACACACACACTGTATTTCTTCACTGCAATAAGCACAGTTTGATTAATTATGGAAATACTCCTGTCACTTTATTTACCCAGTATCATCAAGAAATGAGATAAAGCTCAACAATCCAAAATGATGTTAGAAAGTTCTCAAAAGAGGAGCCAGACTAAGAGGAAGCTGATCCTTCTGCACCATATCTTTCCTAGAAGACCTAACAGCACCACTGACCAGGGCCTTTTATCCCTATTTAGAGGACAGTGTTCTCTGTCTTACGGGGATTATGCAAAATGGTCTAACTACTAAAGAATTCTGAAAAGAAATTTAATAAGCCTAGAAATTTAAAGAGAAAACTATCAGAGCACATTAAATATTATCTGAGCGATCTTTTCCAAACATGCTTGAAAGCTTAATCTAACACTTTGACTGTTTCTGAAGATATAATATGCAAGGCAAATACTTAGCCTTCTCTGAGCCATTATTTCCTCATTTGTAAAATCAGGAAGAGAATATGTACTTTACTGGGTGCATTCAATGAGACCACATATGTTAAAAGTAGTGAAAGTGTTAGTCACTCAGTGGTGTCTGACTTTGTGACTTCATGGGCTATAGCCTGCCAGGATCCTCTGTCCATTAATTTCTCCAGACAAGAATACTGGAGTAGGTAGCTATTGCCTTCTCCAGGGGACCTTCCTGACCCAGGGATCGAATCTGTGCCTTCCACATTGCAGGCAAATTCTTTACTGTCTGAGCCACCATGGAAGCTCCCAATGTATGTTATTAAGTACCTGTCTTATAGTAGGGACTCAAGTAGGGTAATTTTATAATTGATGTGGCAATACAGACTTTAAGATTTTGTGATCATTTACAATGGAAACATTTTAAAATATATTAAACACTTTATTGTCTTATTAAGCCAAATATACTGAATGAAACAATTTTCTTGGTCACTCGAGAGCATCTCTATTGAACATTCTAAGAGGACTGTCACTATGATAGTTGAATTCTGTAGGCTATTTTGCCCAACATTTTGGCTCATAGTCCAGAAGTTTTAAGTTGCCAGAAATCTAACCTCCACATTAAGTAACTTTGAATTTCCTTCTTAATAATAATGCTACATTTAGAAGTTGGTAAGGAAAGGCAACTTCCATTCAAAGGCCTAAATAGCAAAATATATTTTATTTGGATAACTCCAGTACAGGGCAAAAAGTGACCTACACTGGGAATAGAGAAACAATCGTGTAGAAATAATTACAGTCCAAAAAAGAATTCTCAAATCCTGAGTTTTAATAAAAATGTGGATCGACCTGGGAAATAAGCAATAGCCAGGAGCAAGTGATATTGTTCAGCATATGAGGTTAACTGAGAAAAAATAGAGGTCATAGGCAAAGTGTCTGAGTTAATGGCAGATGATTTCAACCCTTCAGAAAGCCTTTCAGACAAGAAATTTGTAGCTAGAGGGACAATGTATCAGAGGAAATGTAAAGCTCATCCGAGACTCAAAGGCTAACGCCATTAAAAATATGTATTTTGAGGGAATGCTTGATAAACTTGAAATTGATTAGTTTGGGAAAGAAATTGAAAATAGGTGGCCCAGACAGCACCAGAATTAAGATGTCACACCAGATGAAATGAATTAATCCTATAGTCAGGTTTCACACCCCTGGCACATACCTGTATGTGATCTCACTGCCTAATGCTGAGATGAGAGGGCTGTGAAGAAAGGGGAGCATGAAGCGCACATTTCAATAGAAGACAAGAGGTTAAAACATCACAAAGGGTTTTGTGTTTCCTGCTTGTTAAGGAAGAAGCCAGCTGCATTCAGAGGAAGGTTAGAGAGGACCAACCATTCTCTGTTGTTGCTGTGGTTTAGTCTTTGTGACCAACCCTTTTGTGACCCCATGGACAGTAGCCCTCCGAGTTCCTCTGTCCATGGGATTTTGCAGGCACAGATACTGGAGTAGGTTACCATTTTCTTCTCCAGAGGATCTTCCCAAACCAGAGGTCAAACGTGCATCTCCTGCATAGGCAGGCAGGTTCTTTACCACTGACCTAGCAGGGAAGCCCCTATTCTCTGTTGATTGCTGGAATAAGTTAATCCTGTCTTGACTACCTATCAAGAAAAATGTGTTTAATTATTTTTGGAAGCTGGTAGCAAAATAATGAATGCAATTATAAATAATGGGATATGCCATGCTGATCTAGAGCTTTGTATTGAAGATAACTTGTACTGAAGCAAGTTGTATAGTTTTTAATACAACTTTGTATTAAAAACAACTAGAAGAACTGGTTAAAAATAATCACAATCAGCATATATGTTACAATAGATGCTTGGAGGTGTATATAGAAAGCAGCAGCAAGCAAATGCTTGATTGGATTTCATGCTGGAGGAAGTTAGGGAAAACATGAAATCTTGAATAGTTTAAATATTCAGACTGTCATTTATAATAATTAAAGAGAAAGCAAGTTCTTGGTGCTTAGAGTATGAGTATTTTCATCTTCTTTTATCTACAACATGTTTTTCAGATAGCATAAATAATTTCAGTTCTCACTGGTAAACTCTTCTATATTATTCAGGGAGAGGTCCAGTCAACCAATAATTATTTCTAGAACATTGTTTATGTACCTATTGCTGAGATAGATAATACTAAAAGCAAGGAAGAACTATGAGAAGACTTAGAGAATGAACTTGTGGTGGCCAGGGGAAAAGATGGGGCAAAGGGATAGTTAGGGAATTGGGGATGGACATGTACACACTGCTATATTTAAAATGGGTAACCAACAAGGACCTAAGGTACGGAACTCAGCTAAGGGAACTCAGCTCAGTGTTATGTGTCAGCCTGGATGGGAGGGTGTTTGGGAGAGAATGGATATGTGTATATGCTTGGCTGAGTCCCTTCACTGTTCTCCTGAAGCTATCACAACATTGTCAATTGGCTATACCCCAGTATAAAATAAAAAGTTTAAAAAAATGAGAGAGAGAACTGTGAGATACCAGCTGCCACCTTTGAGTAGCCTAATAGTTTAGCTGGGGAGTCAAAAATGGTATTATAAAATTATTGAAGTGTACTAAATGATAGCAAATAAACTCTGATGTGTAACATAAAACCAGAAGGAATTACAAGCAGGGAGTGTTCAGGGGAGACAGGAGTAGACAAGAGAGACCTACTTACATGGACAGGGTATACTTTCACTTGAGTGTTGTCAGCGGAAGCGTTCTAGGAGAAGTTCGTTGGAAATACCACGTGAAGAGAGGTGATGAGTTAAAAAGCCCACAGGCAAAACAGGAATGTAATGAAAATTGAACACTAATATTATTCTAACAATATTATTAGAATATTATATTATTATATAATATACAGAATAATTATATAGAACAATATATTATTATTATAACAGTATTATTCTAACAATAGTGACATTTTGGAAAAGGCAAACCTATGGATATGATAAAAGGCTCAGTGGTTTTGGAGGGGTTGGGTGAAGAAATATATAGGCAGAGCAAAGAGGATTTTTAGGGCAGTAATAATACTCCATGATATAATGATGTATATATCATACACTTGTCCAAACCAATAGAACGTACAATATCAAGAGTGAAGCTTAAAGTAAACTATAGACCTTGGGCGACTATAATGTGTTAATGTAGAGTCATCCTTCATAAAAAACATACCTTCTGTGAGTGATGTTGGTAATGACGAAGGGAAATCTCTGAATCTCAATTTTGTTGTAATCCCAGAACTGCTTTAAAAATATTAAGGTATTTTTTAAAAAGAGAATATATTGAAAAATGGTTCCCATTCTGCTACAAAATCATTCGGGGAAAAAGGGAGAGAATGAAAGAGGGAGGGAGGGCAGGAGGGAGAGAGAGTGGGAGAGAGAGAGAGAGAGAAACCTCAGTTGCCCAACTGGATTTCAGAAAGTGTGCAGGCCTTTTAGTTGATGGTGGGTGGAAGAGGAAGAGTAAAAATTACTTGGTAGGATATATAAATAATTATTTTTCTTTTTTCTCAAGAAGCATACCCCCGTGTAAATGACTTCCTGTGTATTTGAAGTGTCTCATTGCTTAAAATTGTCATGTGGCTCTGGGGTGACCTCAGTTGGAATGAGGAAGGGCTGGTAGTCCTCCTGCCTCACATTCTTCCTATTCCACAGAAGGACACAGGGACTTCCCGAAGTCCTGTCAGAGGAAATAAGGAAGATGAATATTGTTCTGCCATTCATGAAAAGAACAGAGAGAAAAAAAATACTACAGCTCCCAGTGCTTTTGTTATTTTCTTTTCACCTAATTTAAAGATGTTACTTATTGGGAAAACATTTCGGGCCCTCAGACTAAATGGGAAGCTCAAGCCTCTAGCACCCTGAAAGAGTTCATCATTTCAAACAAGTAACTGCATCCTTTCAGGGGCTGTATTACTCCTCTGGAATGGAATCAAGCAAGTTTGCTGCTTTGAGACTTCCTCTAAGGATGGGGTTGAGAGGTAGGGGTAAGTTGGCTAGACTTTTAGCCTCTGGCTTTTAAGAGTCCATAGTCCACACTGTGTTCTTTCCTTGAGGACTCACCAGCCTAAATTCTTTTGCTTTCATGAGTCTGAAGCAATACATTAGTGACATTGCAATGATTTTTTCCAAGGGTTTAATGCACTATTAGTTCCATCTCAGATGCCTGTAACTAAATGCATCTGCAAATAATTGTTTTAAAGGATAACCAATTGTTTTGACAACTATAGGGCAAGGCTTTCAATAGATAGAGCATCATTAAATGTGGGGTTTGTAAAGCTATCAGTTAGGCTTTGAAAGTGCATGTAGTATTCAGGTCTTCCACTGATATGCTCTCTTTCTAAGTGGCTTATTATTTCAACAACTGTAGACACAGGGATCAGATCACCTCTTGGTTTATACCCTCTTTACAATGGAATCATCTAGCCCCACCATGGCTAATTTCCTGGGTTTCTCTCTCTGTTTTCACTGTAGGAATTTCTGTTAAAAAATGCATTTCTTTTGGTAGTGCAGCAGTTATGAATATATTCATCTTGAGATTCTTGTATAAGTGGCTTTTAAGGAAACACATAAGAATCATCTCTGAGGAAAAGACATCTCACTCTGTGCTTATGGCATTTCCAATGACAGTTGTGCTAACATCACCAACAGAGCAATTCTTCTGTTAAATGAAGAGGATGACTTCTCAGAACGCATTTTGATAGATATGTCTTTATTTGAGCTAAAATATATAAGTCTAAAGATGGCATCTAGAAAGAAGATTATCAGTGCTGTTCTTCCTCCTTTCCCTCCAGGTGGGGCAAGACTTCCACAGTGACATCTGCAGACCTGTAAAGGGAGGGCTCCTACCTTGCCAGAGGCAACCGAGGTCATCCACGCTATGGAGCACAGTCTTTTCTTCAGCTGGACACGCATCTCAGCAAATGCAGAGTGAGTCCAGGCTTGAGACAAGACCAATGTTATCTCCTTTTTGGCAGTTCTTGGTCCGCTCTGAGGAGCGGGAGATACTCTTAAGTCACTATGTCTGTCCTTTGTTGGGAAGCAATTACAGTGATAGTAGCAACAATAACAGTGGTCGTAGCAGAAATAGCAATCGTGGGTTTGGGACAGGAGCAATGCTGGCCTGCCATTTCCACGGAACATTAGATGATACTGCAGGTCTTTCTTCCCAACTCACACTCACTTCCTAGGAAAACAAGATAGTCTTATCTGAATGGAGAATTCAGAAAAAGGAGCTGAGTAGATATGACTGGGAAATATGTGGGCTCTCTTTCTTTTTTTTTCATTTATTTTTATTAGTTGGCGGCTGATTACTTTACAATATTGTAATGGTTTTTGCCATACATTGACATGAATCAGCCATGGATTTACATGTGTCCCCCATCCCAATCCCCCCTCCCGCCTTCCTCCCCATCCGATCCCTCTGGGTCTTCCCAGTGCACCAGCCCTGAGCACTTGTCTCATGCATCCAACCTGGGCCAGAGCCAACCTAGTCAGGAAATGAATACAGTCTGGTTCCCTCCCTGCTGTGTGGGAGGAGACTGCCCTTTTTGGGGAGCCTTGGGTTGGTTGTTCAGAATTCCAAAAGGGAATACAAATAATTCAGAAACAAAATATCATCATACTTTCTCAGCTGTGGCTCTAAAGGCACGTTTTCCAATCAGTTTATCAGTAATATTTAGATATCCATCTGAGCCTGTTTGTGTGCTTAATCACTCAGTCTTGTCCGACTCTTTGCAACCCGATGGACTATACCTCACCAGGCTTCTCTGCCTGTGGGGATTCTCCAGGCAAGAATACTGGAGATGCCCTGCCCTCCTCCAGGGGATCTTTCCAACCCAGGGATCGAACCCAGGCCCCCCACATTGCAGGCACATCCTTTACCTTCTGATCCTGTGCTTACCTTTTAATTGATTCTGGCCTAAGAAAAGGAACAAGGATATTATTTACGGGCATTGATAAACTTATCAGTGACAAGTAATATTCATAGGCCATTCACTATGTTCTGGATACCAAAATGAATACTCAGTATTCAGCTTAATGGCTAATCACTCAGATTCTGGGAACAGAAAAGCTGGGTTCAAATCTCATATATCACATGTTCAATAATTTGGAAATATTATATAACCTCTTTGATCCTCACTTTTCTCATCTAAAATGTAGGAGTTAAACCAGCTCTCACTTCATAGGATTATTGTGAAAATTCAGTGGATTGCATGTTATAAGATTAGAAAACAGTCTAGCACATAATGCATGCCTAATGATAATTAACTAGCATTCTTTACTATAACCCAGTAAGGGAGATATTTAATTTGTGTTGATGTTATAGATGCAGGAACTGAGACTCAGAAAAATTAAGTATGTTTCTCAGGAAGTGCTCACAGTTGGCAAATGGAAGACATGGGATTTGAGGCCAGATCTAGCTAACTGTTGTGCTTTGGTTTCAACCTTCCTTTTTGTTCCCAGAAGGGGTATTTATTAAGATAGAACTCTACAAATCGAAAGAAAGGGGAAGAGAAAAATAAGATCCCTGACTTTATCTTATTTTTTTCATAAAGTGTTCCATGAATGTCCACTGGTTCACATTGTAGAAATCTTCTTTGCATAATCTTTAATAAACATTTTGTCCTTTCTGAAAAAAAAATCCTTTCTTAGTATCTGTATATAATCAAATATTCACAAACACGTTTTAAGAATTGCTCATTTTAAGACTGTTGTTAAAGTTATATCTAAACTGATATTCAGACACTTGTAAAAAGTTTCCATTCTTAAAACAAAAATCCTTAGCCCTCCCATCTTCCACCAATTTGAGAAGAATCTCAGGTATGTTCAAAAAGCATTATTTATGGCTGGGAAGTGCAGGTGTGGCATTGCTATTTTTTTTTAAACAACAGAAACAACAACCTGCCAAGTAATTTAATATAAGTCTTGGTAAGTTTATTTATTGAATTTTCTCTGTATATTCTAAGCTCTCATTTGGGTCAAATTCCTTAGAAATCAGTATATTTTTCTGTTCAGCCTTACTTTTTGGTGGAACGTTGTTTCCAGTTTAATGGTATGTCCTAAGGCCAAAAATAGTTTTAAATGAAGGGAAATGGCATAGGATTATAGAAAATAGTCTTACCACAGAGATAATTCTCCTACTACACACTCACTGTGTCCAGTCCTAATTCACAATGAATGGATTGGTCTAATTTACTTTCTTTCAAACTACTGAACTATAGAGCCAAGAAAGAGAATTCTTGAAGGTTGAAAGAAAGGCAGCAATTTTGTCATCTAGCAGTCAGAAAAAGAATCTAGGTGAGGTCAAAAGAAAACATAGGTCTACCTGAATGTGAAGATGAATCTGAAGGACCACAGGGAACCATGTGTAGACAATATGGTCAACTCAATTTAAAAAGTAGAGCCAATTCACCAGCAGCCCAGCTGTCTGATCTAGTTGCTTGACACATCTCTGAGGAAACCTTAACAAATTACACATGAATTGCAATCAAAATGTTTAGATCCAGTTTTTGTTTTTGTTTTTGTTTTGCCAGTTTTTGTTTTTGTTTTGCCAGTTTACATACCTGTACATGTGAGAAACTTCACTTATCCTATGACATGTCTGATAGTTTCCACACAGTCCTCTCCAAGACACAGAAGAATGGGGAGAACAAAGTTGCTTAGATAAGGAAGAGTTTGACAGAAAGCAGCAGCTCTCCTAACTCCTAATGCCAGTCTTCACTCACATGAAGGCTTGAGCCTCTAACTCTGAGGCTGAAAGTAAAAGGTTGTCACCAAAATTAGACAGGTGGCTTGTCCAAGCTTATTAAATATGTCTGTTTCTGACAGTAATTGTTTCTATTATTTATCCTTACCTGAATGATAAGGACTTCTTAATTAGTGCCTGAGAAAGTAAATGAGGATTTAATTGACAGAAACTGTCTGCATGCTTTCGCTATAATGAAGTCAGTCACGTAATGAAGCATAAGCCAGTTTATTACTCTAGCCAAACACAGACTACTGAATTGCTACAATAGACTGCAATAGACGCTTTCTGAATTTCATCCCTCATCATTATAAACAATGTGGCAGGGCATACGGTATATGAAATATCCTTGATGCATTCTTAATTTCAGCTTGTACATTCTTTTAATACAGTTTTCTACAAGGATAACACCGAAAAACCTCAATGAATAAGGTGAGGTTGACATTCCTGCTTCAACTGTGGTTCAAACTTGAGGAAACACGGCAGGCAAGCCAAATCATTCTGGAGAGTTTTGAAAGACTAAGCCCTGTTTATGAGGAAAGCAAGCAAGGGAAAACTTAATAAGGCCAAAAAAGATGCCATAGGAGAAAGAGAAATATTTAAAGAAAAGATTAATTTTGAGGTGTTTTTTTGTTGTTGTTGTTGTTGTTCTATGGGCTTTCCCTTCTCTGACAGAATTCTCTACTCTCAGCCTTCTTAAAAGAAGGCAGATCTCTGGTAGATTCTTGGAAGCTCTGGTTCTATAGCCCTCAGCCCTCCAAGATTTATAGTAGGCATAACAAACATAAATGTTTGTCCTTATCTTCATACTCCAAAGGCTCAGTGGGCATCTGCTCTTGGGCATACCAGCATATGTTTCTAGCTCCCTGTTCCATCTACTGATTGTAATAACCTTGAATGTTTATCCTGTTCTCTCATCTATCTCATAACACAAAATGCCATTTTAAATTCTATTATTTCATGAATAGTTCCTCATTGATGGGACAGTATGACTTCTATCCAAATTTATTATTGACTCTTTACCATGAATTCAGTTTACAATTCTGTTTTATCACCACATATACAGGGCATTTATTAACTGAACCCATAAAAGGTCTATTAAAAATGGCGTAGGTTGATTACGTGATAAGTGTTCAAAACCCTGAAAGTAAGCGATCCACAACTTGTCTGCTTTTCAGTGAGCTGATATTTCTCTCATTCTAAGAGTTGCTAATGTGAACCAACCAGTCCATCATCCTAAAGGAGAACAGCCCTGGGTGTTCATTGGAAGGACGGATGTTGAGGCTGAAACTCCAATATTTTGGCCACCTGATGCGAAGAGCTGAGTCATTTGAAAAGACCCTGATGCTGGGAAAGGTTGAGGGCAGGATAAGGGGACGACAAAGGATGAGATGAATGGATGGCATCACTGACTCAATGGACATGAGTTTGGGTGAACTCCAGGAGTTGGTGATGGACAGGGAGGCCTGGCGTGCTGTGTTTCATGGCATCTCGCAAAGAGTTGGACACGACTGAGCGACTGAACTGAACTGAATGTGAAGAACAAAATATTGAATGCAATTGAAACTACAAATATACAGATGCTTTTCCTAATATGACAGTTTTCAGAATTTTAGTTCCAGAGAGCACTTTAAAAATTGCTTACTGTTGATAGCTCAGTCTTCTCTTTTTTAAATATGAAAAATCTTCAGTTCAGTTCAGTCTCTCAGTCACGCCAAGCTCTTTGTGACCCCATGGAGTGCAGCATGCCAGGCTTCCCTGTCCATCACCAACTCCCAGAGTTTACTCAAACTCATGTCCATCAAGTCACTGATGCCATCCAGTCACCTCATCCTCTGTCATTCCCTTCTCCACCTGCCATCAATCTTTCCCAACATCAGGGTCTTTTCAAATGAGTCAGTTCTTCGTATCAGGTGCCCAAAGTATTGGAGTTTCAGCTTCAGCATCAGTCCTTCCTATGAGTATTCAGGACTGATTTCCTCTAGGATTGACTGATTGGATCTCCTTGCTGTCCAAGGGACTCTCTAGAGTCTTCTCCAACACCACAATTTAAAAGCATCAATTCTTTGGCACTCAGCTTTATTTGTAGTCCAACTCGCACATCCATACATGACTACTGGAAAAACCATAGCTTAGACTAGAAGGGCCTTTTCAGCAAAGTAATGTCTCTGCTTTTTAATATGCTATCTAGGTTGGTCATAGCTTTTCTTCCAAGGAGCAAGCGTTTTTTAATTTCATGGCTGCAGTCACCATCTGCTGTGATTTTGGCACCCAAGAAAATAGTCTGTCACTGTTTCCATTGTTTCCCCATCTATTTGCCATGAAATGATGGAACCAGATGCCATGATCTTAGTTTTTTGAAGGTTGAGCTTTAGGTTATCTTTTTCACTCTCCTCTTTACCTTTTTCAATAAGCTCTTCAGTTCCTCTTTGCTTTCTGCCATAAGAGTGGTGTCATCTACATATCTGAGATTATTGATATTTCTCCCAGCAATCTAGATTCCAAGCTTGAGCTTCATCCAATCTGGCATTTCACATGATGTACTCTTTTTATAAGTTAAATAAGCAAGGAGACAATATACAGCCTTGCCATACTCCTTTCCCAATTTGGAAGCAGTCTGTTGTTTCATGTCCAGTTCTACCTGTCACTTCCTGACCTGCATACAGATTTCTCAGGAGGCAAGTCAGGTCATCTGACATTCCCATCTCTTTAAGAATTTTCCACAGTTTGTTGTGTTCTACACAGTAACAGCTTTGGTGTAATCAATAAAGCAGAAGTAGATGTTTTTCTGGAACTCTTATTTTTTCTATGATCCAACAGATGTTGGTAATTTGATCTCTGGTTACCTTGCCTTTTCTAAATCTAGCTTGAACATTTGAAAGTTCATGGTTCATGTACTATTGAAGCCTGGCTTGGAGAATTTTGAGCATTACTTTGCTAGCGTGTGAGATGAGTACAGTTGTGTAGTAGTTGGAGCATTCTTTGGCATTGCCTTTCTTTGGGATTGGAATGAAAGCTGACATTTTCCAGGTCATTGGCCACTGCTGAGTTTTCCAAATTTGCTGGCATATTGAGCACAGCACTTTCACAGCATCATCTTTTAGGATTTGAAATAGCTCTACCAGAATTTCATCACCTCCACTTTGTTCATAGTAATGTTTCTTAAGGCCCACTTGACTTTGCATTCCAGGATGTCTATCTCTAGGTGAGTGATCACACCATCATGATTATCTGGATCATGAAGATCTTTTTTGTATAGCTCTTGTGTATTCTTGCCACCTCTTAATATCATCTGCTTCTGTTAGGACTATTTATGTTCTTTATTGTGCCCATGTTTGCATGAAATGTTCCCTTGATATCTCTAAGTTTCTTGAGGAGATCTCTAGTCTTTCCCATTGTATTGTTTTCCTCTATTTCTTTGCATTGATCACTGAGGGAGGCTTTCTCATCTCTAAGAAACTAAAAATATTGAGATGCTTTTCCTAATATGATAGTTTCCAGAATTTTAGATTCAGAGGGCACCTTTCAAATTGCTTACTCTTGTTAGCTCAGTCTTTTATTTTTTTAATATGAAGAATCTAAAAATCAGATATTTAGTGACTTGACTTGATCAAGATGGCAAATTGTTAGTTAAGGTCCAGAATTAGTACCTCAACCTTCTTAATCTTTATGGCTAACATAGAAGTTTGTCTTCCAATAATAATATTTCTCTCATAGTAAAAGTTATAATATCAGAGAAATATTATATCCGACCCAATATTTATATCTAGCCCAATATTCAGCTTGGGCTTCCCAGGTGACACTAGTGGTAATGCACCCTGCAGCAGATGTAACAGACCTGGGGTCCATCCTTGGGCCGGGAAGACCCCCTGGAGGAGGGCATGGCAACCCACTCCAGTGTTCTTGCCAGGAGAATCCCACGGATAGAGGAGCCTCTCAGATTACAGGCCGTGGGGTCACAAAGAGCTGGACATGACTGAAGTAACTTAGCACTCACCCACTTATTTCTGGCTTAGAGATTTGAAATTATTTTGAGAAATAAAACAAGTTTGTGATAATCACAACTTTCAGATGCAAACAACATTTTTGGTTTATATTGCTCTGGTATTTCCTTATATACATGTGTCCAGTTGAATCTTCTTGATTGTACAATGTGGATTGTCTTGACTGTGACATAGTTAAATGCAAGAGAAAGACTTTGGCTTATTTTGATGAACCTAAATGTATATCACAGAAATATTATTTAAGAATATTCTGATATTATTAAACCATGTGCCTTTTTCTTATATGGAAACCCAAAATAATCTGAGCAGGAATGGGAAGCCTTGATCTTCACGCATTGTTCGTTCTCATATTGGGCTTCAAAAACAACTGACTGGCTCTAGGGCCCGGGAACTTGATTTAAAAGTCATTACCAAAGAGGGGTGTCTCCTGCTGATAAATGTTGGTGATGCTTTCAGTCCCTGCTCTGGCCCTATTTATAAAAGTTTCACTCTTTCACTATACCTGCTTTGCATATAAAGGTGATGCTAAAACTGAGCTTGGTCTATAACTACAGACAGCTTTCTGTTGTCAAGGATAATATGTCAGTTTCTCCTGCAAGGTGTGTAACAGTTACAGGACAAAAATGTAAAACAGATTTTGTGAAAGCATATTATTCTTAGGTCAAAACTGGAAAGTTCCATAATTTTATCTTATTTTGCCATGACATTCCAATAGGATGAATAAAACAATGCAATATTTCATGCCCACTTCTGTCTGATCTTGAAAGTTGTGGCCGAAAATGGATCATGGGACAAGTTTTTAAATAATGCTATTGATTCATTGTATCTTAAATTGATTGCTTTTAATGGATGGAATCTGCTTTCCAGTTGGACTATTTAGAATGTTTACAGAAACTAAGAAAAAGTTATTTTAAACAGTAGTTAATTCTTGCTTTCTTGCTCCCATGTCTAGTTGTTACTTTAATATCTTTCCCATGACTTACCTATACCTGATAGTGAAAGTGAAGTCGCTCAGTAGTGTCCGACTCTTTGCAACCCCATGGACTGTAGCCTACCAGAATCCTCAGTCCATGGGATTTTCCAGGCAAGAATACTGGAGTGGGTTGCTATTTCCTTCTCCAGACCTATACCTGATAAATATTGTTAAATCCACATGTAATTAAAAGGGAAGCAAGATTACAAAGCTAGGCTACCAAATTAATGCATGTTCATGGGCATTAATCAAATTAAAACTAATGACATTGATACTATTGAGAGAGTCAATTCCTAGGCAGTTGTTAAGAAGTTAAGAAGTCAGTTAAGAGGTCCCTGAGAAGGAGAGAGAGGGATCTGGGGTTCTCAAGGTGGAGATAGGGGTCTGGAATTCTCAAGGAGGAGGAAAGGACAAACATTTTTTTTTTTTTTTCTCTACATTCCTTAGTCTTAGTCACATAAAACTTTTTTTTCCCCCTGAAGCCCAGAATTGATGATTACACAATAAACAACTCAGTTTAAACTGTGTACTAAGGATTATATAACAACAATGTATCCTGCTTGATGACATGTTTCTCCTTCTTGAGAACCTTCTGACTAATCCTGTCATCTTAAAATATGTATTATGGGAGTGGGTCTGGTAAGACCTTTCTGTTGTCAGTTCTAATCTTGTTAATTTAAGATATATGTTGTGGGAGTGGGTCTGATAAAAGTATATTAGGCCTTGCTAAGACTAGTGAGTGGGGTACTCTCCACCCCGCGTCTGAGGTCTATGTCAGAAGCTTTCTATGTCCCTTTTCATACTTTAATAAAATTTTGCTACACAAATGCTCTTGAGTGATCAAGCCTGGTCTCTGGCCCTGAAGCTAAATCTTCTTTGGAGATCATGAATCCGACACTGTTCACATGTAAAAATTGAAATCAGTTAACAACTCTGTTAGAAATGTGTATTCTATAGATTTGAGTTCAGTTTAGTTCAGTCTCTTAGTCATGTCCAACTCTCTGACCCCATGGACTGCAGCATGTCAGGCTTCCCTGTTCATCACCAACTCCCAGAGCTTGCCCATACTCATGTCCATCGAGTCGGTGATGCCATCCAATGCCATCCAATGCCATCCAATCATCTCATCCTCTGTTGTCCCCTTCTCCTCCTGCCCTCATTCTTTCCCAGCATCAGGATCTTTTCCAATGAGTAAGTTCTTCGCACCTGGTGGCCAAAGTATTGCAGCTTCAGCTTCAGTGCCAGTCCTTCCAATGAATATTCAGGACTGATTTCCTTTAGGAGGTAAGAAGAACTGTGCAACCAAGTAACCAATCAACCAGTTTAGGTCAATCAAAGAGTATCAGTATCTCAGGATCACAGCATATATTTTCATATAGCATTTAGATTAGGAGCTAAGGGGGAACTAAGATCTTCCCTGATGGCTCAGATGGTAAAGAATCTGCCTGCAATGTGAGAGACCTGGGTTTGATCGCTGGGTTGGGAAGATCCCCTGAAGGAAGGCCTGGCAACCCACTCCAGTATTCTTGCCTGGAGAATCCCATGGACTGAGGAGCCTGGCGGGCTGCAGTCCATGGGGTCACAAAGAGTCAGACACGACTGAGCGACTAAGAACACAAGGCGGAGAAGTGTGCTCTGTAAAGGTTCTTCTCGGTGCCTCAGCCCATGTACCTATGTCTGACTTTGTCCTGGAAAAAGAAACACTTTGCTAACTTTACTCAAACCTACCACTAAGCCAGAGAGGAAAGATGCCTCTCAGATGAAGAAATTAGCCCCTGAGAAGACTTTAGAATATAAAGTTCCAATTTCTCCACGTCCTTGCCAACAATCATTATCTGTTATTTGATCATAGTCATTCTAGCAAGCATGATTCAGTTCAGTTCAGTTCAGTCGCTCAGTCCTGTTCGACTCTTTGCGACCCCATGAATCGCAGCACGCCAGGCCTCCCTCTCCATCACCATCTCCCGGAGTTTACTCAAACTCGTGCCCATCGAGTCGGTGATGCCATCCAGCCATCTCATCCTGTGTTGTCCCCTTCTCCTCCCGCCCCCAATCCCTCCCAGCATCAGGGTCTTTTCCAATAAGTCAACTCTTCGCTTGAGGTGGCCAAAGTATTTGAGTTTCAGCTTCAGCATCAGTCCTTCCAATGATTACCAGTAACTTATTTTTTATCTTTTTAAAAAATTCCAAAAATAACCAGAATTTTTAATACTAAAAACATGTTATTAGAAACATAAGTGGTTTTTATTGATGTTTTGAGTCAATTGTTTTTAATAGATTGCTTTCTTTAATTCAATATGTTTAGATGGCTTTGATGGTGTGAAGAAATATGGAGAATTAATTGGGATCCACAAATCTATGGTTTATATTTTAAAGTCTTCTCAGGGAGTCATTTCTTTATTCATCCATACAAAAGTATAAAGTACAGATATGTGCTATAACATAGATGAATTATCAAAACACTTTGCTAAGTAAAAGAGTTCACTTACAAAAAGAACACATATTATATGAATCAATTTACAGTAAGTCCCCTACATACTCACCTTCAAGTTATGAACTTTTAAAGATATGAACACCCATTCACGTTTGCAATCACATTAAGTTAGTTCACATGTCTGGTGTATATTGTCACATGGGTGCATCTTCTGCAAGTGGTCGTGCTTTTCTGTGTGATGCTATGTAGATTACAATAGTATAATACCTTTATTTTAAGCCCAGGCTGTCCAGAAGCAAGTGTAAAAGCAGTAGCAATATAGCTGGTACTGCTACGAAGCATCAAGGGATAACAAGAGAAGAAAAATCAAAATTGAGAGCATGGAGCAGAGAAAAAGATGGTAGATGTCTCTCATTCTTATAATGTGAATTGTTTAACCCTTAGCACAATCCTAAAGAACAAGGATAAGATTATGGAACACGTGAACTCAGTTGTGCCAATGATATTGACAATATTGTCAAAGAAGCATGGAAGAATGATGGAGAGGATGGAGAAACTTCAGAGTGTGGATGCAGCAACAGCATCAGTGTTGAGACCCACTCAGTTTAAGACTGACTCAAGAAAAAATTAAAAGCCTTTATGATGACTTGAGGAAGAAACACAGCAAAGAATCAGAGGGCATATCTTTTAATACCAGCCGTGGCTGGATTCATCTGTTCAAGCCTAGAGTCAACCTTCACAGTGTAAAGTAAATGACAAGGCAGAAAGTATAGATACAATAGCTGCCTGGGAATTTCCTGAAACAATTCAAGAAATTATTGATGAAGGAGCATATTTACACAAGCAGGCTTTTAATGTGGGTGAGACAGGACTGAACTGGAAGAGGATGCCAGACCGAAGTTACATCAATAAGGAGGACACGTTGATGCCAGGCTATAAAGCAGCAAAGAATAGACTAACTCTGTTGTTTGGTGGCAGTGCTTCTAGCCATATGAACCTGAAACCTCCCAATGTCAAAGCAGAGCATCTGCACTGAATACTAAGTTTCTCATCCAACCTAGAGATCAGGGAGTTATAGAGGCTTTCAAGAAATATTATTTACATCACACTTTTTGTCAGGCTAGTAAAGATGAGTGACGAATCAGAAACAACCTTGTAAGAATTTTGGAAGGACTGTAACACCTGCACTGTGCTCTGCTAAGTCATTTTAGTAGTGTCTGATGGTTTGTGACCCTATGGACTGTACCCCACCAGGCGCCTCTGTTCATGGGATTCTCCAGGCAAGAATACTGGAGTGGGTTGCCATGCCCTCTTCCAGGGGATCTTCCTGACCCAGAGATCGAACCAGTGTCTTTGCACTGTATGAGGTTGGGCCATCACCATGAAAAAAGCCAGAACTTTTGCCTGCAGTTTGTTCACAATTTTTGTGAATTTGAGAAGGTGGTTGAGGAATCCAAAGAGGAATCCAAACTTAGTGACCCTCAGTGCGAAGCTAAAGCTACATCTGCAAGAGGACAACTTCATTGAACTCCTTGCTGTGTGCCACATGAGAAGCTTACTAGTGAAGACCTGATGGAATTAGAGGCCCAGAGAAAGGATGAAAAGAGACAAGAGGAAGAAATAACTGAAGAACCGAAGAGATTCATAACACAGGAAATGATAAGGGAATTTTCCTTACTTGGTCAGGCACTCTTAGTTTTTGAGACAGAGAGGATCAGATAGTTATACAGCATCACCAACTCAGTGGAAACGAATTTGACAAACTCCGGGAGATGTTGGAGTACAGAGGAGCCTGGCGTGTTGTAGTCCAGGGAGCTGCAAAGAGTCGGACACAATTCAGCAACTAAACAGCAACAATATAACATGAAGGTTGCAGCAATCATTCAGAATGCAATCCAGTGCTACCGTTTCATCTGTGATGGAAAAAAAAGAGCTGCTCTCCAGACATCTCTGGAGCATTTTCTCAAGAGGTTAGATAGAATTGAATCCAGCAAGTAACCAGAATCTATACCATCAACATCAGACATGAGTGAAATGGCAGCTTGCCCTCTGTCCCCCATTGCTGACAATTCTTCCACTCTACCATCTCCCACCTCCTCCCCCGCTCCAGTAACTCTTCTTGCCTGTTCACTAGATGCCAGTCCCTGTGTGGCAGCTGGTGTGCTTTACTACTATAATTTTCATGGTACTATACTGTAAGGTTTTAAATGTTTTCTTTATTTTTTTGTGGTTTTTTTGTGTGTGTATTGTTCGTTTGGTAAGTATTATAAACCTATCACAGTACAGTACTATAAATCTGATTGTGTAATTTGGGTACTTAAGCTAACTTTGTTGGACTTACTAATAAGTTGGACTTAAGAAACATGCTCTTGGACTGGAACTCATTCATATGTAGTTCAGTTCAGTTTAGTTGCTCAGTCATATCTGATTCTTTGCAACCCTATGAACCAGAGCACGCCAGGCCTCCCTGTCCATCACCAACTCCTGGAGTTCACCCAAACCCATGTCCATTGAGTCGGTGATGCCATCCAACCATCTCATCCTCTGTCATCCTCTTCTCCTCCTGCCCTCAATCTTTCCCAGCATCAGGGTCTTTTCAGAGTCAGCTCTTCTCATCAGGTGGCCAAATTATTGGAGTTTCAGCTTCAACATGGCCAGTCCTTCCAATGAATATTCAGGACTGATTTCCTTTAGGATGGACTGGTTGGATCTCCTTGCAGTCCAAGGGACTCTCAAGAGTCTTCTCCAACACCACAGTTCAAAAGCATCAATTCTTTGGCACTCAGCTTTCTTTATAGTCCAACCCTCACATCCATACATGCCCACTGGAAAAACCATAGCCTTGACAAGATGGACCTTTGTTGACAAAGTAATGTCACTGCTTTTCAATAGGCTGTCTAGGTTGGTCATAACTTTCCTTCCAAGGAGTAAGCATCTTTTAATTTCATGGCCGCAATCACCATCTGCAGTGATTTTGGAGCCCCAAAAAATAAAGTCAGCCACTGCTTCCACTGTTTCCCCATCTATTTTCCATGAAGTGATGGGACCAGATGCCATGATCTTAGTTTTCTGAATGTTGAGCCTTAAGCCAACTTTTTCACTCTCCTCTTTCACTTTCATCTAGAGGCTTTTTAGTTCCTCTTCACTTTCTGCCATAAAGGTTGTGTCATCTGCATATCTGAGGTTATTGATACTTCTCCCAGCAATCTTGATTCCAGCTTGTGCTTCTTCCAGCCCAGCATTTCTCATGATGTACTCTGCATATAAGTTAAATAAGCAGGATGACAATATACAGCCTTGATGTACTCCTTTTCCTATTTGGAACCAGTCTGTTGTTCCATGTCCAGTTCTAACTGTTGCTTCTTGACCTGCATACAGTTTTCTCAAGAGTCTGGTCAGGTGGTCCCATCTCTTTCAGAATTTTCCACAGTTTATTGTGATCCACATAGTCAAAGGCTTTGGCATAGTCAATAGAACAGAAATATATGTTTTTCTGGAACTCTCTTGCTTTTTCGATGATCCAGCGGATGTTGGCAACTTAATCTCTGGTCCCTCTGCCTTTTCCTAAACCAGCTTGAACATCTGGAGGTTCATGGATCACATATTGCTGAAGCTGGCTTGGAGAATTTTGAGCCTTACTTTCTTAGTGTGTGAGATGAGTGCAATTTTGCGGTTGTTTGAGCCTTCTTTGGCACTGCCTTTCTTTGGGATTTGACTATGTGGATCACAAAAAAACTGCAAAATTCTTCAAGAGATGGGAATAACCAAACCACCTGACCTGCCTTACTATATATGAAGTATATATATGAAATATCCAGAATAGGACATTGTATAAAGACAGATGATAGATTAGTGATTACGTAGGCCTTAGAGGAGAAAAGAAGTGACTGATGATGGGTATAGGGTTTCTTTTGAGCCCCCAAATTGAACTCTGAATGTATGAGAAACCACTAAACTGCACATTTTTAAATGGATGAATTCTGTCATATTTTTCAATAAATTATATCTCACCGAGCTATTTTTTAAAAAGTAATTGATGTTATTAAAGTAAATGCCTATTTCTTCCACTTGTTTTAACTTAATGACAAAACAAACTCAGAAGTCATTAACTACATTACTGAAACCAAAGACTCATATAATTAACAGTTACATTCTCTTCATATTACACTAGTTAATGCCATAACACCTATGATTAAAAATCAAAATAATTTTATCAATCACCTCAACTGTCCCAGAAATTAAGATATTTACAAGACAGGATAGAGAAGAAACTGAAATATTGTATGGGTAATTCAGTATAATTCCAGTGACTAGATCTCTTTTATCATAGGGAATTAACATGACTTTTTCAGGGGAGAACTTTACTATGGATTTTTGGTTCCAGGCTAACTTCAGAATCTGATATTATGTATATCTGATAAGATTTTAACCCCCTCCCCCACAAAGTTCTTAAGAAAGACAACAAGAAGATGAATAGAACTTTTTAAAAAAAATATATCTGGCTAGTTTGTTTTATCATAACCTTTAGACCATATCCAAGGCTACAAATATGCAACTAATCTATGAGTGTTATTTGGGAACAAATAGCCAAGTTTCCATCCAGGAATAAAAGTGATCAACATATCTACATTATATTGCCAATCTACTTTAAATAACTGGAATATTAGACTTCATTAGAATTTCTACAGGAAAATGGTCACCACCATCCTTTCAGAAAATACAGGGTTATAGGTTGAAACAACAAAACAATTATATTGCAGGTTGTTTTCTGAATATTTCAAATGCATAAATATCCTTGCTCAGCATGAATTTGAAAGAAACAGACAAAATATGTTTTTCTATTGGATTGAATAAAATAAATACATGGAATTGTTGAGAATTGGCAAGTTTTACACTTAAACAAAACTGAAAGATGCAAAAATAAAGCCACAGAATTTGAATATCAATTTTTGCCTGTATGACCTTGGACAAAGTATTTAATCTTTTCCAATTCTTCACCTGCAAAACTGGATTACTAGTATTATTTACCTTAAAAGCATCTGATAAAATGCCAAGTAAAACTAAATAGTCAACATTAAAACCTCTATAACAGTCACTGAAATGAGCAAAGCCTCCATTCAAATTATACTAACAGTACTGAGACCAGTGTTTGCATTTCTCTTCATACCAACAGCAGAGGTATGACATCCCGCTAGGGTAATACAGATGCTCTTATTAGTGTGAGATTAACTTGAAGAGGCAAGGCTTGCAATATTCATAAAGATATTGGACAAAGGGTAGATGAACCTTCATCGGAGTTTCAAAAAGATGACATGTCAAAGAGTTCCTTTAATCTCTCAAGAAATGTAAATTCTGCTCAATCCTTTGAATGCCATTTTGAATGGCAGCTGAGTTATAAGAGGAGAATCCATGGTTAGAGAGCACGAACCTTGATAAAAGTTAATTTCAAAGTCAAGATTAGTATTAAATAGAACAACTGAAATTAACAAGTGCCTCATACTTGTGTACATTTTTATTAAATAAGTGTCAATATCTTCATTGTAGAGGGAAGGCTTTAGAAAAAATTTTTAGTGGTCAACAAAAATATGAAACAAGTTAAAAGGAACAAATTATTTCCCTTTTCATAAAATTTTCAATTATATTATTGCCAAGCAAGATATCTAGTGATATTTGATAAATATAGAAACCCTTGTATCAACATTGAAATGAAATGTCAGATTATGTTGTAGGGTTATATATTTAGAAGAAAATGTAGACATATATTACTTGATATACAGGTATATATGTACTTTTTAATAGGAAAACAAAAGGAAAAATAGTTTATAAAACAATAATTACACTGTACAGGGCATACCTCATTTTATTGTGCCTCACAGATTCTTTTTTTCAAAATTAAGGTTTGGGGGAAACCTGAATCAAGCAACTCTATCAGAGCCATCTTTCTCACAGCATTTGTTCATTTTGTATCTCTCTGTCACATTTTGGTGATTCTTGCAATATTTCAAAGGCTTTCATTATTATTGAATATTATACTTGTCATGGTGGTAATCTGTGATTAGTGAATTTTGATGATACTCATGACTTGCTGAAGGCTCAGATGATGGCTACATTTTAAAGAAATAAAGTATTTTTAAATTAAATTATGTACATTTTTAAAACATAATGCTATTGCATACTTAATAGGCTACAGTATAGTGTAAACATAACTTCTATGTGCATTAGGGAAACAAAGATTTGTGTGACTTGCTTTATTGCATTTGTTTGGAACTGAACCCACAATATCTTCAAGTATGCCTCTATTAACATATATAATTGAAAAAATACCACATAAAAATTAATAGGTAAATACCAGCACCAGTATGCGGAAAGTTATTTCCAACATATATCACAGAAAATGGGCTAGTAATGCAAATGTATTAAACTTTTGTGAATCAATTAAAATTATAAAAATAGAGGGAAAAGTCACAGAAATAAAATACAAATGGTTAATACATAAAACATTTAAACTGATCAATAACAAAGTCTCAAATTGAAATAATTAGCAAAGATATATTTTTAAATAAAACATGTATAATTAAAAATGGTGTAAGAAAATATTCACGGGCTAAATTTTTTAACAGTTTTATAGAACTATAATTCACATTCCATACAATTCACCCATTTTTAAAGCATACAATTTAATAGTTTTTAGTATATTCAGAGATATGTGCAATCATCATCATAGTCACTTTTAGAACATTTTCATCATGTCTAGTACCTTTTAGTTATAGCCATGGATCTGCTGTTCCCAACCCCAAGACTTACTCACTAATATACTGGTCTTTATAAAGTTCCCTATTCCGGGCTTGTGAATGATTGGAATCATGTAGTGTACGGTCTTCTGTGATTGACTTCTTTCACTTAGAATAAAGTTTTCAAAGTTTACCTATCTGATCTGTAGCGTGTGTTAGTAGTTCATTCCTTTATATGACAGTTAATATTCCACTGTATGATTTTACTACATTTTCTTTACACATTCATCTGTTGTTAAATGTTTTTGATGTATTGTCTTCCTTAATTCTGTAAAGAATCCGAAGAGGTTTAACCATTTCAATAATAGGAAAATTGAGGTAACTTAGTACATCATATTGGGTTAGTAAATGGAACTGTCATTGCACACTGTCCATTTTATAGAGCCTGCATACTTTCTATTCTCCATCACCTAAGCATGTTTTTTCATAGGTGGGTCAGTAATTCTACATTCAGGAAGTATTCAGAAAGGAATAATCAGATACTTATATTAATACACACCAATTACATCTTGCATCATTTATCAAAGTGAAAATTTGAGCATAACTTACTGTGTTATAACTGTAGACTTTTAAAATTATGGTGCATCAGTATTATAGAATTTTATGCAGTTATAAAAAATAAATGAAGCTTAAAAAAAATAACTGATGATCTAAAAAATAAAAGAGACCATAGTCTTTTTCTTGGTCACACTTTGCAGTATGTGGGATCTTAGTTCCCTGACCAGGGATTGAACCCATGCGCCCTGCAGTGGAAGCATGGAGTCTTAACCACTGGACTGCCATGGAAGTCTTGAGACCATAGTCTTAAGTGTAAGAAATGCTAGAGATATACTATCTATAGTTATGTTCAGTAGACATCAATATTTAAATGTTCATCATTTATAAAGTACATGTAATAATAATACAACTTTCTGGGGATGTTGCAAAGATTGAATGTGTTAATATACACAATGTGTTTAGAGCTATATATATATATGTATATATATACACACATTTATCTAAATGTTAGACACACACTCACACACACACACATACACACACAGAAATACCAAAGGATAAATAATAATACATATAAAAATTCTGAGTGGAAATTATGGGTGATCCTGAGTTTTTAAATATTTTTTATTTTATTCCATCTATTCCATAAGAATCCCCAAAAGGTTTAAGTATGTGGAAAGAAATACCATAAAACAATGAAGCAAAGCAAAGAGAAACATTTTGTTCAACTTTTTATTTCCATAAGATTTAGGGGCAGTTTGAGCCCAAGTAACCACTTAGGTTCATCTTGGAACATGAAGCTGGCAATGTAAAAATCATTCCCACACTATCTAACCTACATTCCTAAGTGTTTATAGACCTAGACCTGATTTGAAAAGGAGATTACCAAAATGATCCTAGTAAAAAACAGATGCTTAACAGTCTTGAAATGAATGGTGGGGTATGTGGCAGGATATTTTTTGCCACTGTCAGATGTTGCTTATCAACCCCCCACCTAGCTAAGCACGCAGTTAGATTAGGAAAGAGCTTACAAAACTACTTTCTTCCCAGGAGACAGTTTGTTGACACATCAGTTGCAGAAGAAAGTTTTCTGAAATCACTCAGACCATCTTCTTTTTAATAGCCCCTACTTAATTAACACCCTTCCTCCCTCTGTTTCAAACCAATATGAGACAGCTGTCAAGAGCTGATTT